>NW_026061747.1:1800000-1977720 GCF_023897955.1 Schistocerca gregaria
TTTTCGTGGCTGCGCACCTTGGTGGCCAACGCAAGTGTTTAAATTCAGAAAAGTGTTCCTGGAGCCACTCTGAGGCAATTCTGGACGTGTAGGGTGTCGCACTGTCCTGCTGAAATTGCCCACGTCCGTCGGAAAGCACAATGAAAGTGAACGGATGCAGGTGATCAGACAGGATGCTTAGGGACGTGTCAGAGTAGTATCTAGACGTATCAGGGGTCCCATATCACTCCAACTGCATTGAAATTTGCAGCAATTTTCGAAAGGACTGCACTTCTGTCACATTGAACGATTCTCTTCGGTCGTCGTTGGTCCCGTTCTTGCCGAATATTTTTCCGGCCACAGCGATGTCGGGAATTATATGTTTTGCCGGATTTCTGATATTCACGGTACCCTCGTGAAATCCTCGTACGGGAAAATCCCCAATTCTTCGCTACCTCGGAGATGCTGTGTCCCATCGCTCGTGCGTGGACAGTAACATCCCGTTCAAACTCACAATCATGACCTATTGTAGCAGCCTTGAAAGGTCTAACGACTGCGCGAAACACTTGTCTTACGTAGGCGTTGCCGACCGCAGCGCCGTATTCTCCCTGTTTACACACCTCTCTGTTTGAATACGCATGCCTATACCAGTTTCTTTGGTGCTTCAGTCTATTTTCTAGCGGTATGGTTGAAGGCGCCGTGTGCGTGACACGGGCCAATCATTTCGCTGCACACTCACTTGCGGAGGAATATATTAAGAAGATAACTATAAGAGTTCTGTGAAGGTTACAGAACTTCCGAGTATATTAAGCAAAGGCGATATTTCAACCTTTTTTGAGAACTGTGTCGTACTATACGTACGCAAGGAAGTACACGTGCGACACTGACCTTGAACAGCGGTAGGTATGAAGGAAGTGGCAGATGTCAATTCAGCAAGGTCCTCTCGTCTGCCCCAGAGCAGGTTACAGCAACGGAGCGTATCCGGTATCGGGACATCATTGTCGTTTCTTTCGTGTCAGAAGCGCTACTTGAAATTTCTCTATAGACCGTAAGAACACGTTTGCTAGAAATTGTTGGTCCACTTTATCAGTTTTGATGCAATTTTTGTGATGGCGTAGTGGCGCTATCGCAGGTCAAAAACGACACACTCAGAAAATGTTCGTTAAAAAAAATTGTTAGTAATGCGAGCAATATCGTTTCTTTTTTGCGAGTTAGTAGTATATCGGTCAAATATAGTAATGGAAATCCTAATCACTTACAGTCTTGACCAGTAACCCTCGCAATACTCGCATTACCAGGGGGGGGGGGGGGGGGTACTTTGTACCCACCTTTTGAAAATATTGAAATCTACTCGGGTACTTTATTTTCTTAAGTTTTGTAAAAATTGTTTGTTGTCTTTGATGAAATCTTCTTACAGATTTTATGATTGTTTTACATTTTTCGTTTAAGATTAATCCGAAATTTTAAGTTGAAGGGAGGTGGTCATAATGTCTTACCCCCTTGGTAGTAGATGAGACTTCCCACAATGTTTGTCTTACTCCACAAATAACAGCATTATATGACCTTAGAACACATGGAAATTATATTTCTCTGGACTGATAGCAACAATAGTCCCAACAATGATTCATTTCCCTTTGTTTCTTTATTGTTTCCTGTTCAGTGGCACTTAGTTCAGTCTTAATACAACTGTGCTTCAAAACTTGTCGACATTCACTTACTGATGGAGAAATATCACAGATTTTGGAAGAAGCTACGGCTTCTCAAATGGAATCTGATCAAACTGAAGCTGTAGTGAGTGGACCTGAAGAGGATTGTGTTGTGCGCTAGGATGTGGACAGTGATAGAGCACTTACAGAAGCTGATGATGAAATCTGGGTACCTGAAACTGATGACGTCGCAGTTTGCGAGGTTAGTGACAAGGATATTACAAGCACTGGAAAAATTTATACCTCCAAACCACCTCAAATTAGAAGACGATTAGCAGAAAACACAGTGAAAGAAAGAGAAGGCATAAGAGACGAAGGTAAACTAGGAACAATAACAGACATATTTGAAGAGTTTTGGTCTCCAGAAATTGTCAACATCATAATAAAGCATACCAATCAAGATGCATTGAGGCAGAAAATACCCAAGACAGACCGACAGACAGACAGACAGACCTGCGTTCATGGCGTATATAGGACTATTTATTATAATGGGGAAGGAAAAAGACAGTAAGTCATCATTTACAGATTTATGGTTCTTTACTTAAGGAACGTTTGTTTATACTGCTACAAGTCGTACCAGATTCGAGCAGCTTACTAAAGTAATAAGATTTGATCACAGAGAGTCACGAAGCGATCGCAATAAACGTGATAAGTTTGCTGCAATACAAGAAGTTTTTGATAAAAAGAATGAATTTTGTCCAAAATATTATTCTGTTGGGATGCACACTGTTATTGATAAAAAGTTTCCATTGTTCCGTGGCAGGTGTCCCGTCAAGGTCTTCGTGAAGGAAAAGCATGGTAAATACGGTGTACTTACACGCATGCTCACAGACGCTAAAACCAGATATGTTATCTGCACGGAGCCTTATGCTGGGAAAAGAAATAATGGCACACAGCACTCAAATTCCGCTGCAGCTGTGGTCAAACGCCTGAAAGTTCCTATACATAATTCAGTGAGAAAGGTCACCACATATAGATATTACACTTCAATTGATTTGGCCGAAGATCTATAGAGGAATCACAAGCTGACTCTCGTGGGAACATTACAAGCTAATTGGAAACACATACCTCAAGAACTGAGAGACATCTCAAGACGAGAATTACATATTAGTGTTGGAAATATGCCAATAACAATTGTATCCCCCGTAAAAAACCCAAAAGAAATCTGCTATTTCTATCATCTGATCATAAATTTATACTATAATGAGACTAAAGGTGGCGTTGACACGATAGATCAAATGGTGAGGAAATATTCAACTAAGAGGGCTACAAGAAGGTGGGCGCTATCTCTTTTCTGTACTCTTGTGTACATAGCAGTGGTGAATAGGTCTACACTATTTTTGTTGAACTTGCCGGACTGGGATAAGAAGAACCTAGTAAGTGACGACTTGTTCTTCAAGAACTTGGACTACAGCTCGCGAAACCATACACTGAAGAAAGGGCTAAAAATATTTCTGGACTGCCAAAGCCTGTAGTTTCAAGAATGGAGGGTATTCTCAGAGGAAAATCCAGCAGGACTACGGTGCAAAGGAAGCTCATGGAGGTAAAGGTAGATGTCTTTTGTGTGTTAGTGAAAGCCTTTCAAAAGCAGAAAAGTACAACAAAGTGAACAAAACAATAATAGTCTGCCACAATTGTAAGAGGTACATATGTGCAAAACAGCAAAAAACTGTTGTATGTTCCAAGCCCAAGAAAGTCGTGAATAATTACTCTCACGACACTATGTTATGTACATAACATATATTTCTATATTACGGCAGGTATTTGTAACTATTTTAATTATAGTAAAGTGCACTTCAATAGTATTATAACGACTTTTACTACTAATTTTTCTCAAGATAATTAGACTTACTTAACTTAGAAGTGAAGTAAGTGAAAGGTTAAAACTGTTTTCAAAAATGCATTTTATAAGACATATTGAGGTACTGGATCCTGACTATGTTCAATAGATCTTTCAAAAGTATGCTATTAACGCAATTTAAAAACAATTAATGAAACGTTTTTATTTTATAAATTCTTTACGGTGGGTACAAAGTAGCCCCCCGCCCCCCTCTCTTTGGTAATACACGTTACTGAAAATGGCTTGGTATTGCGAGTGTTAAAACTGCACTGGAAGGACAGTAAATAACTAAATCTTCTCACTGTGTAATTCACACAAATTATATACATGTTTGTATGTATATGTGTATGTATGTATGTTCGTTAAACACACCTGCCTAAACCACAGGACGAATTTCAACCAAACTTGGTGCACGTATCATTTACTGAGTTGAAAGGAGCACTGTGGTGGTAAGGACCACAAGGGGTGGGGGTGGGAGTGCAAAACCAGCGCAGCCCACGAGCGAGAACACCCACTCTTCAGTCATCCAGCATTTGTAGCTCAGATCACTTACAGACTTGCAATAAACTTGACAGATAATTTCAAATCTTTACGAAACTTTTTCTCTCTCATAACACCAAAAAATGATGAAAAAAAAAAAAATGTCGCGTACTACAGTGTTGCTGTTCACTTGGCAAGTGACGTTTTAATTAATTGGGTATTTGTTGCTAACGTTTTCGTGGCAAATTTTTTATGCAGACAGTATTCGCCAACAGCTCTGAAAGTAGCAGAAAATTACATCGTGGAACGACATTTACACTCCTGGAAATTGAAATAAGAACATCGTGAATTCATTGTCCCAGGAAGGGGAAACTTTATTGACACATTCCTGGGCTCAGATACATCACATGATCACACTGACAGAACCACAGGCACATCGACACAGGCAACAGAGCATGCACAATGTCGGCACTAGTACAGTGTATATCCACCTTTCGCAGCAATGCAGGCTGCTATTCTCCCATGGAGACGATCGTAGAGATGCTGGATGTAGTTCTGTGGAACGGCGTGCCATGCCATTTCCACCTGGCGCCTCAGTTGGACCAGCGTTAGTGCTGGACGTGCACACCGCGTGAGACGACGCTTAATCCAGTCCCAAACATGCTCAATGGGGAACAGATCCGGAGATCTTGCTGGCCAGGGTAGTTCACTTACACCTTCTAGAGTACGTTGGGTCGATCGGGATACATGCGGACGTGCATTGTCCTGTTGGAACAGTAAGTTCCCTTGCTTGTCTAGGAATGGCAGAACGATGGGTTCGATGACGGTTTGGATGTACTGTGCAATATTCAGTGTCCCCTCGACGATCACTAGAGGTGTACGGCCAGTGTAGTAGATTGCTCCCCACACCATGATGCCGGGTGTTGGCCCTGTGTGCCTCGGTCGTATGCAGTCCTGATTGTGGCGCTCACCTGCACGGCACCAAACACGCATACGACCATCATTGGCACCAAGGCAGAAGCGACTCTCATCGCTGAAGACGACACGTCTCCATTCGTCCCTCCATTCACGCCTGTCGTGACACCACTGGAGGCGGGCTGCACGATGTTGGGGCGTGAGCGGAAGACGGCCTAACAGCGTGCGGGACCGTAGCCCAGCTTCATGGAGACGGTTGCGAATGGTCCTCGCCGATACCCCAGGAGCAACAGTGCCCCTTATTTGCTTGGAAGTGGCGGTGCGGTCCCCTACGGCACTGCGTAGGATCCTACGGTCTTGGCGTGCATCCGTGCGTCGCTGCGGTCCGGTCCCATGTCGACGGGCACGTGCACCTTCCGCCGACCACTGGCAACAACATCGATGTACCGTGGAGACCTCACGCCCCACGTGTTGAGCAATTCGGCGGTACGTCCACCCGGCCTCCCGCATGCCCACTATACGCCCTCGCCCAAAGTCCGTCAACTGCACATACGTTTCACGTCCACGCTGTCGCGGCATGCTACCAGTGTTAAAGACTGCGATGGAGCTCCGTATGCCACGGCAAAATGGCTGACACTGACGGCGGCGGTGCACAAATGCTGCGCAGCTAGCGCCATTCGACGGCCAACACCGCGGTTCCTGGTGTGTCCGCTGTGCCGTGCGTGTGATTATTGCTTGTACAGCCCTCTCGCAGTGTCCGGAGCAAGTATGGTGGGTCTGACACACCCTTGTCAATGTGTTCTTTTTTTCATTTCCAGGAGTGTAGTTTAGGCGACAAGACTTCATAAACCCTGACTGCATGGAAAACTACCATATCATGCAAGACGTTTAAATCTATTACTTAGTTGCTACTTATTCTGTTCGTAACATTTTTTGCAGACAATATCTACATTTGTACCTACAATATATCATTCTACAACTCATCTCAGTATTTGACATGTCTCCTGAACCATGAGTGAAAAACGTTCAGATTATGCATGACGTTTCAATTTATCACTTATTTGAAACCAACTCTAGTCGCAAACATCATTCATATATGCCGCTCAACGTACCTACAAAAATATATAATTTTATAACAAACAGTTCAAGAGATATTACGTCATAAACAGTGAGATGCGCGAGAAACTGTCAGATGATGTGTGACGTTTTAATTTATTACCTCTTTACTGCCAACTGTGTTCACAACGCATTTCGCAGATAGTGGCCACGTATACTGCTGGATCTACCTGGAAAATTATCTTTTTGTACAACACATATTTCAGGATATACGACGTCATAAACATTTAGCTATATGAAAACACAACAGCAGGGTGAAAATTCGCTAGGCGTACAGGTGAAATATGTATACAAATATGATCGAAATTTGTCTGAAATTAGGTGACGTGTACGTATACGAGCAAACTAGCGGTAAAATGCTCATCCTAATCCTTGGAACGACTTCAGTCATATTTGGCACACATATTAGTCGATGTCTAGAATGAAGAGCTAAAAACCACCAGCTTCCTGCTGGGGTGAGCATGATAGCGTGGAGAGGGGCGAGGGGGGGAGGAGGAGGAGGAGGACATGGACAGCAGAAGAGAGGAAATGCACAGAGAGAGGGGAGAGGACGAGATGGCAAGAGACAGGGGAGGTGTGGAGGCCGTGGATAAAGGAGGGACGGGAGAGAAGAGTGGATAAAGAGAGAGAGAGGATGGCTAGAGAATGGGGGGAAGTAGGTGGACAGAGTGAAGCGGGAGGAAGAGATGGAATAACGGAAGACTAGAAGAAATAAATACTTGCTCAATGCCTGGTTTCTCTTCTAGTTAGAGTACTTAATTTTTTGTTCATTCAGGCTTCGAAAATTAATAGACAGTGAAGCTACATCAGGCAGTGACAAGCGGCAGCACATCGAGTCGAACTAAGCTCGTGTGACAGACAGGGGTGCCGCGAGGCATTCCACGCTGATACGACTCTGTATCGTACTGAATGGAGGGTGGTGATCCGCCACACAGAATACCAAAATATCACAAGAGTAGCGACTATGTTAAGGTACGGTCGCAGAGACCGACACTAGCGCTCCAAATGGCCTGGCGGTGAACTTTGAATTCGGGGAAATATGACGTGATAATCTGTATTCTTGCTCTGCAAAATGCGAGTACTATATGATAATATTTTTCATTTATATGAGTGGGTCTGGTGCCAAAGTGCATTTATTTTAAAACCCAATAATGCAATTTCTACCGTTTGGCTGTAATCGAGTTGAAATTATGTTCCCGATTAAGACATCTCTACCGCGCGACCGCTACGGTGGCAGGTTCGAATCCTGCCTCGGGCATGGATGTGTGTGATGGGCTTAGGCTGGTTTGGTTTAAGTAGTTTTAGGAGACTGGTGACCTCAGATGTTTAGTGCTCACAGCCATTCAAACCACTTGAGGACCTCTCTATGTGTATTGCAGTCTTTGAATTGCATTGCAAATACGTTGCTCGTATTCTGTTTAATTTTTGCTGACATCCGTATTATAGGGTGAACTAAATGCTTCTGTATTTGTTTTTGTTGCATACTAAAGGACGCTGGTTTTGTCGCGCGGTGTTCTGCAGACTCACGTATTTTTGTTACAGCTTAAGAACCTCGATTGAAATCCATTGTTAGTGTACTCTTCGTATCCTTTGTTATTTTTGTTCCCATTCGTTTTTCGTACTCCACCAAAATTTTCATTGACTTCTGCTAAAATGCACTATCTGCACTGCCTGTTGATAACGTGTGAAAACATTTGCTAGTTACTGAGACTACGAAACAGACATCTACACCTACATCGACACTCTTCGAGCCATTGTGAAACGCATGGCATCCAGTGACGAGAAGCAACAGCACTCAATGTAGAATTAGATACAAGTTCCGCAACAGATGTAATAATGTGGAATAGCAATACTGTCGACACCCGCTAAGATGGAGTTCTTCATTAAAAGCGTGAAAGTACAGGACACGTATGTAAACAGATATAAAGTGTTGTGTTGGCAGTAGAGCCAACACCGTGTTACAAGAGGAGGCCGAAATGCACGCGTTTTAGCTCACGCAGGCTGGCGTGAGGAGGAAAGAACTATACTGACGTCAGATCTGGAACATGACAAGGAATTAGAATTCAGAAAGCGGACGTAATTATTTTGATACTTAACTTTAATCCATTAATGATGAACGTCGCTCTTGACGGTACATGATTCACAATATTATCTGTTCAGAATACATTCATATTAACTGAATATGGCGCCTTGCTAGGTCGTAGCAAATGACGTAGCTGAAGGCTATGCTAAACTGTCGCCTCTGCAAATGAGAGCGTATGTAGACAGTGAACCATCGCTAGCAAAGTCGGCTGTACAACTGGGGCGAGTGCTTGGGAGTCTCTAGACTATACCTGCCGTGTGGCGGCGCTCGGTAAGCAATCACTGATAGTGGCGACACGCTGGTCCGACGTATACTACCGGACCGCGGCCGATTTAAAGGCTACCACCTAGCAAGTGTGGTGTCTGGCGGTGACACCACATAAAGTATAATAAAAGCGGCGTTCTTAACAATTGTCTAAATCGCGTAGTTAACACACAGATTCGTAAGTGGTAACAAAAATCATAAATCTCAGAACATCATGTGAAGAAACCAACTTCTGTTTTATATGAACAACCAAATATGGACTCATTTACCCGACCCAGTATTACTGATGTCAACAGAGCTCAATCAGAATATGAGCAACATACTTACAACGTAACTCAAAGAGTGCAAAGCACACAATAAGGAATGAGAAGCACAATGATTTGAAACGAGCATCTGTTAAGTTCCGTTCACTACGGAACGAAAACAAACACAGAACCTAAAGATCATCCAATAAGAAAGCGACATGATGCATTAATAAACTTGCAGCACTGCAAGTGGCCTGACAGCGAACCGAAGTCGTGTTACGTGTAGCCCCTACACGGGTTTCACCCCCTGTTGTGGCTGTCTCTGCACAGTTCGTAGCCAGTGTTTCTGGTGTCTGTTTAAAGCAACAGTCTGGAACGCTCTGTATCGACGCAAAGAGGATTATATACTGAGCATGGTGGCGCAGTGGTTACCACACTGGACTCTAGTTAGGGAGAACGACGGTCCAAAAGCATTCCGCCATCCTGATTTAGGTTTTCGGTGATTTCCCCAAATCGCTTCAGGCAAATGCCGGGATGGTTCCTCTGAAAGGGCATAGCCACTTTCCTTCCCCATCCTTCCATAATGTGAGGGACCGATGGCCTTGCTGTTTGGTGCCCTCCAACAATTCAACCAACCAACAGTGGATTACATGTACCGAAATCCTGGCCAAAATTATTTTTGATAGTTTCAAACCTTTAAAGCACTCCCTTTCACTACTAGGTTAACTGTAGTTGTGAATACCCCTAAACTACTCCACTGCCGTCCATAGAGATGGGCCTGGGATGACTCGGCATGCATTTGTTAGTTTGTCTGCCTGTCTTTCAGTTTGTACCATGCCACTTTCCACTAGTTCTTAACCTTTTGTAATTGAAAATTTCAAAGTAGATTCGTGTGATACCCTTAATTTGCTGTACCGATTTTACTGGTGACGTGATGACAGGACTGCTTCTACTAGGGCACCGAATTGCTCGTCACGTGTGTGATTGTTCCATATGTAGTTAGTTTGCCATACTTTTCTCGCAATTTTTAAATGCGCCTTCAAACTAATTATAGCTATGTACTGTGTTATATATGTGCGTATTGAGAAGTGTATGTTAGTGTGTGTAATCTAGGTTGGTTCTGCTACGTTCACATGTCTAATGTTACCGATCACAGCAGGTGATTGTCCCAGGCCTCTCGCAAAGTTCTTTTCAATTGCACGTTGGTTTATTGTCTTACTTCTCGCAGTTCACAGCCTGATGCGATAGATGGTGCTGCATGCAGCGCTAGATTGCAAGCAAAATCTATCTACGTAGGGGGGCAACACATCTGTATGCTCCACCGTGACGTAATCCAGCAAATCAGATGCCTTCCTATGAGTATGAAAGAGGGAACCTTGCCAGTTCACGACAGTCAGTTTTAGTCCCTGACGACGATGGTGGAGGGTATCATCGAAAGCGTGGAATTTTCTGAAAATTTGACGAGGCAAGTGAACCGAGAACCTTTCATTTACTTGCTACAATAGTTGACCAAACGTCCATTTTTGCCATTTTGGCTATAATTTCGGTAAATATGCTCCGGTGTGAGGCACAGTTCAGCACAGCAAGGGCAACATGCGATGTTGGTGTAATCTGTTGAAAGATAATGTCAGGAACATCTCGAAGAAGGGTCATAGCCACCGTCCTTAAGGCGCCAGAAATGTGATAGGTACAGTCCAAATTACCATCTGTGTGGACAAGACGCGATCATCTTATTTACCCAGTGGTACCCCATACCAACAAGTCAGATGATGAGCCCATGAAAGATGACGAAAGCAGTCTGGCAACGTTCGTCCTCCTCAGAGCTTGCATGCATGGATACGTCCAATGTGATGTTGTACACAGGACTGGGACTCGTCTGCAAAGACGACATAGTGCCACTTTGGTATGTCCAGTCTCCTTGTTGGGAGTTCCACTGTCGGCCGCCTCGGTCTCCTGCCGCGTCGATGTGGGCTTCGACAGCTGTTGTCGCTGGACGTCACCGCACTGTCCGTGAGGGCGCTCTTCTGGCCACCAGTGAGCTCGCTGCGTTCCATGACACAGGGAACCTGGTGTGTCTGTGTGGTCCTGCACAGCCAACCAAACAGCACGTCGAGCCTCTCAGGCGCTAGTCACGTAGGGCCATTAACAGCCTACGTGACCCTCGCGAACCGATAGGCACCGTATTCACGTGACAGCGCGAGCAGCGTAACGACAAACTGCAGTCTCGGACTTTGGTATGTGCTGGTAGACGTTTCCCCTTCGTACACAAGGTGTCACACAGTCTTCCCACAAACAAACAACACTCAAATGCGATTTCTGAACGACAAACCCGCTGTAAAATCTTTACTTACATACAGAGCATAGTGGCAGCTGTGGAAAATCACTGGTCCACATCTACCCTATACCTTGCAAGCCGTGTAATATGCTGTGGCAGATGGTGGAATCCGTGCTGGATACAGTGGCCGATGCGCAGGGAACAGTTACTGAGCGATTTCATTTGTTTCTTTAGGCGGGGCCGACCTTGTCTGGCCACTTCCAGCCGGCTGGCGAGACACTGCGATGGCAGAAGCGAGCCACACGCCCTGCGTTCTTCCTCAAACGATTTTACAGATACTATTCCGTAAAAAAAAAAATAAAATAAAATAAAAAAAAAATCTTTTTTCCCTACTTATAGCTTTATATGCCAGCTTCGTGTGACGTGCCCATCATTTCGTTAATGGTGACAGTTATTATGGTACTTCGATTTAAGTAAGACACTGCATGAAATATGAAAAAGCTTAAAATAGAAAATAGGGGTTGCTAAGATTTTGCGTTTGGTACACATTACATAATATGTTGCCGCGTATAAAATCAGCTGAGATAATGAATTTTTCTTTAGACTTTGGTGGAAGTCTCAGTCACCAATGACGGAAAAATTAATCTGATGTAGCGCACTCAACTGCAACCGTCCGAGCCAGCGAAAAAGCCAGAATGAGATATTCTCAACATTCCTCACATCTCAAACGGTTTGAGATATGGAAACAAGATTTTCGCAAATGACAGCACGCAAAGAGAACAGTGCTTTGCCGTATGGTTAACATGCAAAACTTAATTATTGACCGCATTATACGATGAAACAATGTAATTATTAAGGGGCATCGATAGCTGGTGAAACGAGACATACTGTGGGATATAGTACAACGTAAGTGAAGACATTACAAGCTCATTTTTGAATCGGCGATGTGCTTTTTCATAAACGTTTCCTCCCTATTTTTCCTCAGTTTCTCACTTAAAAAACTTCATAACCACTGTCCATTTTCAATTTCTCGCGGCGTAATGAACAGTCCATTAAATTTTGGGCACGCAGCCGCGCAAATAAAATTTCCTCCGCTGATATTTCGGCCGCGTATCGTCCGGCCATCCTCAGAGTGAGTCATAAGACTGACGACAAGATGCCAAGCGCGGCCTTAGATGCTCCACCGCGGCGGTACTGCGCATGCGAGTGAGAGATGTTGGTCGGCGGCAAAGAAATACGCTTATACATGCACCGCCTGTGGCGAAGGCGTACAGACATTTGATTCGCTTATCGATGTATGATCGGCGGCGGTGACACCGTGACGACTTCTCTGCAGTTCAATTACCCCAAGAGCCGGATTCCATGCTTTGTCCAAATTAAAACAATTATCTCTGTTTATTAAATTATTAGCTGCTCTAATCTCTATACCTTGACGGCAGATTCCCAAAAGGAAGACGTGGATGTTAAAATATTCACATAACTGTAATTCATGGAATTACCTGTACCAAGACAATGTTCGGCCACAGCTGACTTGTCTGGCTGTAATAAGCGTTTGTATCTTCGATGCTCTACACATCTCTCATGAACGGTGCGTGTTGTTTGATCTCTGTTCGATTTCTCACAATTTCCGCTATAAATCTGATACACACCCGCTTTACGAAGCTGTAAATCGTCCTTCACAGAGTAAAGCTGCAGCAGTCTTCGTTGGTGGGGATGGGGTGGGGGGGGGGGGGTGAAAGACCACCACAACACAGAATTTCTGAAGAATACACCCACATCGGCAAAAAAGTACTAGATTTGAAAGAATTACTATCTTCTTCCTAGGTTTTACATTGAATGCTCTACAAATTTGTTGCGGAGAAAATCCATTCGATTTAAAAATGCTCTTAAGGTATGTGAGCTCTTGTTGCAAATTGTCTTCATCGGAAATACAGTGTGCCCTATGCACTAAGGTCTTAAGAACACATACGGTCTGTGAAGGGTGATGGCAGCTACTGGCATGAACATATAGATTTGTATACGTTGGTTTCCGGTATACGGCGTGTCCTAATGTGCCATCAACTTTACGGCGAGCGACAACATCCAAAAATGGGAGGTAGACGTTTTTTTATATTTCCATAGTAAATTTGATTCTAGAATGGATGGAATTCTAATGCTCAAGAAATCGATGTAATTCATTCATCCCGTGCGGCGATACCACAAATGTGTCGTCCACGTACCTCCAGAAGACCGTTGGTTTAAAACTTGCTGAGTCCAGTGCCTTGTCCTCGAAGTCTTCCATGAATAAATTAGCTACCAGAGGGTAGAGGGGGCGTCCCATGACAACACCATCGATCTTGTATGAATGCATGGTTTCTCGGCGATATGAATTAATAAAATATTCTCAGGCTTCCAGCGGTTAAAATCGCACGAGCTTCCGACCGAGCTCTCCCCGGTCATTGTCAAGTGGTAAGACTGACTGCTGTGTCGACGTGGCCGCGTCGTTATACAGCCGCACTGCTAGCTGTGACGTCACTGGTGCTCTCTTCCTCGACAAACAGGGTGTTGCTAAAAGGTACGGCAAACTTTCAGGAAACATTCCTCACACAAATAAAGAAAAGATGTTATGTGGACATGTGTCCGGAAACGCTTAACTCCATGTTAGAGCTCATTTTATTACTTCTCTTCAAATCACATTAATCATGGAATGGAAACACACATCAACAGAACGTACCAGCGTGACTTCAAACACTTTGTTACAGGAAATGTTCAAAAGTCCTCCGTTAGCGAGGATACATGCATCCACCCTCCGTCGCATGGAATCCCTGATGCGCTGCTGCAGCCCTGGAGGATGGTGTATTGTATCACAGCCGTCCACAATACGAGCACGAAGAGTCTCTACGTTTGGTACCGGGGTTGCGTAGACAAGAGCTTCCAAATGCCCCCATAAATGAAAGTCAAGAGGGTTGAGGTCAGTAGAGAGTGGAGGTCATGGAATTGGTCCACCTCTACCAGTCCATCGGTCACCGAATCTGTTGTTGAGAAGCATACGAACCCTTCGACTGAAATGTATAGGAGCTACATCGTGCATGAACCACATGTTGTGTCGTACTTGTAAAGGCACATGTTCTAGCAGCACAGGTAGGGTATCCCGTATGAAATCATACTTACGTGCTCCATTGAGCGTTGGTGGAAGAACATGGGGCCCAATCAAGACATCACCGACAAATATTGCCTGCCCAAACGTTCACAGAAAATCTGTGGCGATGACGTGATTGCACAAATGCGTGCGGATTCTCGTCAGCCCACACATGTTGATTCTGAAAATTTACAATTTGATCACGTTGGAATGAAGCCTCATCCGTAAAGAGAACATCTGCACTAAAATGAGGATTGACACATTGTTGGATGTACCATTCGCAGAAGTGTACCCGTAGGGGCCAATCAGCTGCTGATAGTGCCTGCACACGCTGTATATGGTACGGAATCAACTGGTTCTCCCGCAGCACCCTCCATACAGTGACGTGGTCAACGTTACCTTGTACAGCAGCAACTTCTCTGACGCTGACATTAGGGTTATCGTCAACTGCACGAATAATTGTCTCGTCCATTGCAGGTGTCCTCGTCGTTCTCGGTCTTCACCAGTCGCGAGTCATAGGCTGGAATGTTCCGTGCTCCCTAAGACGCCGATCAATTGCTTCGAACGTCATCCTGTCGGGACACCTTCGTTCTGGAAATCTGTCTCGATACAAACATACCTCGCCACGGTTATTACCCCGTGCTAATCCATACATCAAATGGGCATCTGTCAACTCCGCATTTGTAAACATTGCACTGACTGCAAAACCACGTTCGTGATTAACACTAACCTGTTGATGCTACGTACTAATGTGCTTGATGCTAGTACTGTAGAGCAATGAGTCGCATGTCAACACAAACATCGAAGTCAACATTACCTTCCTTCTATTTTGCCAACTGGAGGTGAATAGAGGAAGTAGGGTACATACTGACGTAACTAAAATGAGCTCTAACATGGAAATTGAGCGTTTCCGGACACATCTCCACATAACATCTTTTCTTTATTTGTGTGTGAGGAATATTTCCTGAAATTTGGCCGTCCCTTTTTGTAACACACTGTATATAGTCATGTTTTCATTCCGCGTCCGTCGCGCCCGTTTTAACATCACGATAGTCGGGTTCCGTCCTTGTTGATGGTGTTTTCAGCGGTTTTTATTTCAATAGCTTCTTTTATGACGCTATCGCAAAATCCCTCCTTCATATCGACATGTTTCGTCGAATAGAATTCGATGTCCACTTTCTAAGGCGTGTTCTTCCACGGCTGAATTTTCTGGATAGCGTAGGTGTAAGCACCTCTCGTGTTCCTTCCCGACGTTGCTCTACCATGCGTACTGTTTGGCTGACGTAGTAACAGCCACACTGACATGGTATCTTGTACACTCGAAGCGTTCTAAGATCTAGATCGTCCTTCACAGGCCTCATGAGCTGACGAACTTTTGCTGGGGACCTGAACACTGATGAAATGTTATATCTCTTCAGGAGCCGGCTAATCTTTCCCGACACTGTACCACAGAAAGGCTAAAACACAAGTTTCTTGTTTGCTTCTTCGGTGGTGTTCTCACCTCTCTTAGTTTGTTTTTTTGCGTGTCGCGCCAGATATAGCCTGTGATACCTGTCCGTGGCTGTAACCGTTTTCCCGGAAGACGTTTCGGAGGTGGCTCAGTTCTAGTGGCAGACTTGCTGCGTCTGGGACGACTTTAGCACAATGAACGAGGGTATTCAGAAGGCCACTTTTTGTGCCGGATGGTGGTGGCTGAGTTACCGATCTGTGTGTGTAGGTTTCCTGCGGGCACTGTGGCTGAGGTGCCCGTTGGTTTTCCGTCGAACGAGTACGTCAAGCAAGGGCAGTGCATCATCTGTCTCGACTTCCATCGTAAACTTGATGTGGCCGAGGAGAGCTCGGTCGAAAGTTCGTTGGATTATAACCACCTGACTCGGCTGGAAGCCCGAGAAAATCTTATTAATTTATATCGCCACGAAACCACGCATTCATACATGGCGTACCTCTACGGGGGGGGGGGGGGGAAACGTGGCGCTTAGGGAACCTGCTTGGGAAGAAGGCTAACCTGTTAAGCTCTCTAGCCTTCCTGCTACGCTGTCGAGATGAGAACGCGATTCCACGATTTACCTCGGCAGCCAGGTGAATCTACCGTTCAGCCAGCTCTGCCCTGTTGCGGGAAACGATACACTTCACTAGGAGGCAGCTGGATTTAAAAGGTCGCGAACTGCTGGCTATACATCTGCAGTTGACAGAGGTACTCTCACAATTAGATTTTGAGTGGGTCGACGCGGCCACCACAGCAAAAGAAGGCCACAGAGAAACAGAAAGGGTAGTTCGCGCGGATTTCTTAACAACAACACGGTGCAGAACGGAAATCAACAGAAGGAACTGTCATCAATATGACGGAGAAAGAGGTCGATGCGGGTGCCATTTCGGCGCTTAAGAAAGGTATTAACTTCGCACCAGCGCTTCAGAGCATCCCTGTCTGTGATGATATAAGTGGGGTTGAACAAGCAATCCGTAAGATGCCTAGTGAGAATGCTGACGAAATTCATCGCGAAACGTGTCGCATCATTTCAAAATCTAAACCACCGAGGTCTAACTTGACTAGGGCTAAACGCAATGGTCTTCACGCACTCCGCAACGACGCACTCATCGTGGTTCTGCCAGTCGACAAGGGCAATGCATCCGTCATTGTAAATAAAGCTGACTACGATGCCAAAATTCAGTTAATGCTTGAAGAGGATATATAGCGTTAACTGCCACGGGATCCGACGTCAAGAATAATGAGGAAGACATCAGAGCTTCTAAAACAGTAAATGCTGGAAGAGGGCGTTATTAAGACTCTCCTCCCTCAGGCGCCGAGACCACCTACGCTTTCTGGACTACCAGAAATCCACAACCGGATTCTCCTCTTCGTCCCATTGTGAACACCATTGGGTCACCCACTTATAGACTGGCAGAACACCTGACCAGCCTCCTTGCACCGCATGTGGGTCGTTGTGTGCATCACATCAAGAACACCGTCGACTTTCTCAACAGAATTAAACAACTGCGTCTTAGTCAAGGAGATATGATGGTTAGTTTTGGTGTGGTCTCCCTGTTTACACGTGTTCCGGTCAAAGACTGTATAGATCTCCTCTCCCAATTATCTGATAGCACAATTGTGGGACTGTTTAAGCACACAGTGACATAGTCGTACTTCCTACATGGCGGCCAGTATTTCGACCAGTTGGACGGCGTGGCTATGGGAAGCCCTCTGGCTCCATCCATAGCCAAACTTTTTATGGCAAAATTTGAAGACTTCGCCTTGGACACGGCTCCAGCTAAACCAAGTTGCTTTTAGCGTTACGTCGATGACACTTTCATCATGTAGCCCCATGGTCGTGAATTTTTGGAACACCTGAACAGCATTCACGGCCACATCAAGTGTAAGATGTAAGTCGAGACAGAGGGTACATTGCCCTTGCTTCACGTCCCCATTCGACGGAAAACCAAGGGGCCCCTCAGCCACAGTGTCTACAGAAAACGGAGACACACACACACACACACACACATACACACACACACACACACACACACACACAGATCAGTATCTGCACGCTCTCAGCCACCACCATCCGGCACAAAAACGTGGCGTTCTGAATACCCTCGTCCATCGTGCTAAAGTCGTCCCAGGCGCAGCAAGTCTGCCACTAGAACTGAGCCACCTCCGAAACGTCTTCCGGGAAAACGGGTACAGCCACGGACAGGTGTCCAGGCTATATCTGGCGTGACACGCAAGAAACACACCAACAGAGAAGAGAACACCACCGAAGAAGAAAGCAAGAAACTTGTGTTTTAGCCTTTCTGTGGTACAGTGTCGGGAAAGATTAGCCGACTCCTGAAGAGATATAACATTTCATCGGTGTTCAGGCCCCCAGCAAAAATTCGTCAGCTCATAAGGCCTGTGAAGGACTACCTAGGGCTAATATCGCCTGGAGTGTACAAGATACCATGTCAGTGTGGCTGTTACTACGTCGGCCAAACAGTACGCATGGTAGAGCAACGTCGGAAAGGAACACGAGAGGTGCTTACACCTACGCTATCCAGAAAAATCAGCCGTGGAAGAACACGCCTTAGAAAATGGACACCGAATTCTATTCGACGAAACATCTGTCGTTATGAAAGAGGAGGGATTTTGCGATAGCGTCATAAAAGAAGCTATTGAAATAAAAAACGCTGAAAACACCATCAACAAGGGCGGATGTTTGCAACTCAGCACAGCCTGGGACCCGGCTATCGCGATGTTAAAACGGGCGCGATGAACGCGGTATGAAAACATGATCATATATGGCGTGGGAGAGAGCACCAGTGACGTCACAGCCAGCAGTGCGGCTGTATAACGATGCGGCCACGACGACACAGCAGTCAGTCTTACCACTTGAGAATGACCGGGGAGAGCTCGGTCGAAAGCCCGTGGGATTTTAACCACCGACGCGGCTGGAAACCCGCAAATTTTTATTAACTATCAATCTTCTCATAAAATTCACCATTAAACTGGAAATAAGATGATAAAAGCACATGTTCAAATAAGGCCGTAATGTTCGTATCAAGATGTTGGCTGATAAGAGAAAGAGTCCTTTATAGGTACCGGTGCATAATGATTGCAACGTCAGGCTAAATAATAATGATGTGCTAGTTAGTTTTGACGTGTTAAGTCTCTGAATAAAATCCATAGAATTACGAATGTGGTGACTCCATTTTCCTACCAATTGTTTTAATTAGGAAGTCAAGTGTTTGGCAGAAAAATACGTCGGTGAACCAATAGCGCTCGTTATAGGTCTCATAGACCACTACACTCTCATACTTAGACATTTTGTGAACTTTAGGAAGACCATAATATCTCGGTGGTACTTCTTTTGACTTCCTTTGGTAGTGATGAAGCGTTCAGCAAGGGAGCAGTCCATACTGTCACCTTGATAGTAGGATCTTTGTTAATCTTCCGGTATGCACCAGAACTAAGTAGACCACATAGCTCTTCCTTGTAGACTTTCTGAGGCAAAAGGACCGGAGCATTACCCCCACGCGCTGCAGTCGGAAAACTATAAGCGCGATGCCATAGATAGTACAAGGGTACTAATATCGATACGCGCTGCTGCTGCGACTCACGGAGACAGAGGATAACAGCATAACCGCGAGAGACTAATCACAGAATATCAACCAAAACCAAGATTTAATGGGAAGCATAACACGAGCCAGCCACGGCTCAACCTCCCGCCCTCAAACAAACACGATGCTGGAAGGGGGGGGGGGGGGTGGCTACTTAACCATCAGACTAACTAACTGGATTTAACCTGGCTAAGGTGAACCCAGTACTTGTTACCGGAATGGTTATCCTTAAGCAGCAGATTCACCGGGCCTAAAATGCGCAAATTGGTGCTAGGCCCCAGAAAATGAGGAGTAAATTTACTCATATTTCCGACACGCAGCTGCCTACTGGGGAAACTACGGACATAGACCTGATCTCCTAGCCTCCCTCTAAAGGTTCGCCGATTACGATTGTAACGCTCACGTTGATTATTATGGACCCTGAGTATATTACGTCTGGCACGGTTCCAGTTTTCATTGATGACTTGAGGAACTAGATCTTGAATTCCCCACAAGTTCTAAAAAGGGGAATTAACAGGGTAGGAAAGGATCAAAGAGGCGGGAGTAGCTCCCAAGGCTTCATGATTGGTGGTATTAAAAGCAAAACTAAGCCAAGGAAGACTAGAGTCCCACTTACTAGGCGTTTTCTGAAATCAAAGCGGATTTACGATTTCGGTTAACCCTCTCCGTAAAGCATGCCTGCGGATAATACGACGCAGTCGTGATATGCTTGACACCGTTCTGAAAATAGGACGCCTTGAAAGGAGCCGAAAGGAAGGCCGGCGCATTATCGCTAACAATTTTCTTAGGTGGGCCAAAAACAATGAAAACTTTAGTTAAATGAGAAATAGTGGTGGTAGCAGTGACGTTACGGCTCGGAAGGATCCAAGTGAATCCGGAGAACGCATCAATAATAACTAACACGTATCGATGACCTTTCTTAGTACGAAGAAAGGGTCCTAGATAATCGATATAGAGCTTGTGCGTAGGACAGGACTCGCGCTCAGAGCTCAGCAAACCCTGTTGAAGAGCATTCTTGGGTTTGACTACATTATACAGCCGATATTGCTATACCATCTCTCTGACATTTCGCTCCATGGTGGGCCAAGTCAAATGCTCCTTGACTTTTTTCAGAGTCTTAGGAACTTATAAGTGGCTACCCACCAACGAATCATGAAAGTACCGAAAAACCGGGCGCACCAGAGCTACTGGCAAACTTCTTTAACTGCTTCGCATGCCCGACCCTTTTACGCAGAATGCAACTGTTAATAATATACACATGCGACAGTTCCCCAGCCAAATAGGGTCCTGATCCCGACGCTGAGCGACATCAAACTAAAGAGGAATTTCTCCCAATCCTGCCTCCATCTGTCTCCCGGGTTCCCTCACTAGGTGTAGATTCGGCGAACTACCGGCTGAGGACATCCGCAAGGATATTTTCAGTGTCTCTCACGTGTTTAACTTCAAATTAAATGCGTACCTCTCATCTGGCACTACGGCCAGTTTTACGGCTAAAATACCAGCATTAGATGTGTCATTTTGGACAATAAACCTTTTATTAAAGTATGGTACTCCTAGAAATTGACGATTGGCTACAGCTGCCTTAATATACTCAAACGCGGGCTCCTGGACAGGTCCTTATTCAAAACGCACTCTCTTCTGGCACTGTTCGTTTGAGGTCGCGGCCAACTAAGCAAAATTAGGGACAAAACGCCTAAAATAGTTCAACATGCCTATGAACCTAGCAATTCCGCGTTTATCAGTAGGCGGAGGCAACGCCCGTATGGTCTTAGTTCGCTCTTGTTCGATGCGAATACTCTGACCTGACACTAGGTGACCTAAGAAGAACACCTGCTGCCTTTCTAATGTCATCTTACTGGGTTTAACAGTCAGCCCGGCTCCCTGAAACCTCGAAAGAACTTTCTGGATATGATCCAAATGGACTGAAACGAACAGCTATAGATGACTAAATCGTCCAAATAATTATAGGCAAACACTAATTTCAAGTCCCTAAGGATATTATCCAGCAAACGAGTTGCCAAACCAAAAGGAACTCTGTCAAACAGATTCCAATCAGTACAAAATGGTGTAACATGTTTACATTCTTCAGCTAATGGAATCTGACAACAGGCTTGGTTCAAACCAAGAACAGTAAACCAATTAGTACCGGCAAACCAGGTAAAAGTTATGCAGATCAGAGGCAGAGGCACATTCGAAGACAACCTTAGTGTTCAAGCACCCGGTAGTTAACCACAGGTCTGAAATAGTGCTCCTGATCCTTGGGAACATGGCATATGGGGGAAGCATAAGTAGATGTAGAAGGCGTAGTAACTCCTTGTTGGAGCATTTGTGATATTCTCGCGTTCAGTATCTTCACCTTAGGAGGTGAGAGGCGACGTGGGGGCTGCCTGACAGGACTATCGTCGGATAGAAGGATATGGTAATTAAGAACATTAGTGACACTCAAGTTATCACTAAGAAGCTCAGGAAAACTCTGTAACAAATCCCGTAATTGAGAAGCGTGATGCGGCGAGAGATGGGTAAGATCAAACTCATTAGCCACATCCTGAACGGCCAATGCATCTGCATTTTGATGCACAATACGTTTAGCGCACTTATAAAACGAAACATAAGGTAGCTTGCGGAGTATGGATGTAGATGTAGAAACTTCTCCACAGGAGCTAACTTAAAGAAAAAGGTGTGCCCAGAATAATCCAAGAATAACCCAGTATTTACTGAAATCACATCCCAAAATTAGATCGACCGGCAGCTCCTTGACCGAGGCTAATGACAAGGGCCAGGAAAAATCCCCCATCGATATACTCCCTCGGACCCAATCATGCAGAGGCAACACCTGGTCATTGGCCACCCGACATCTCTGCACCGGAGAAAGCACCGACCGAAGTTTCGTAAAATGACCAACTTCCAAAAACCACTCGAAGCACAATAACGAAAATGAGGTACCAGAATCGGAAAGAGCACAGATCGGTTCGCCACCTACTCGAGAACAAACGTAAGGCGAGGGCGGTGAAGAGGGAGCGACAACACGGGTACGCCAGCGTCTAAAGGCTCGATCACGAGATAGGTGCCCAGTCCGGCGTCATTTATTGGCTCTGAGAGCGCGAGGCTGAATCCAAGAGCGCTCCAAGTGAGCCGTGCTGCCGCACCTGAAACAACCCCGGGGTTCCAGTTTTACGGCTTCAGCGGATGCAGACACTTCGGAATTTCCCTTGCCAGCGCCGGTGGCCTGCCCCTTAACTTCGTGACATACATCGTATCCAAGCGGCAACGCCCATATCGCTACAACCGCGGCACGGAGTTCTTCCCAAGCTGAAGGCTGATTACGGAAAACATAGTGCTACTTATCCGCAACGCGCATTCCCCTAAGAACAATAGACACCGGCTGTTGTTCAGGCAAATCGATTAACAAAGCCAAGGACGCCGTCTGAACTCTGTCCACATACTGATGTAACTGCTCTTTATCCCGCTGCATCTCCCAAATGTAACGACATTCAAGCTGTTTTCGAACTCCGGTGGTCAATCTCTGCCTAATGACGAGCTCCCTCAATTACTGTAAGGAGAACACTTCAGTCATGGCTCGGAAGAGGAGGTTCTGCAACTCACTTCTAGCTAACAGGTACGGCAGTGACAAAATTACTTGGTGTGGAACCACGAAAGGGAGAAGCATAAAGTTCAAGACGAACCGACAACCGTAATAATTTTTCGACCTGTTCAAGCCACTCCACGACTAATTCAGTAATATCACGAGAGGATTAGGCAACTTGGCAAACATTGCGTCTAACTTCACCGAGGACGTAACAGTACCATCCCGGGCAGGCTCTCGCCCTCTCCCGAACACAGCAAGTCCCGCTCCTCAATCCTCTTCTCACCAAATCTAAACACGTAACATTAAACTGCAATGCACTAACCAAAGAGCCCAATTCGGCGGCTAATTTTTTATGGTGATCTTCCAAAGCTAACATGCCCAAATCCGCTTTCCGATTTGTTAAATACATTAACTGGGCCTACACCCTATCCAATAGACTGGCACTAGGTTGAGTGCCTTCCAAAACGCAAATAGTGTCCTCAAGGCCCCTAACAGCCTTCAACAAAAATTCAGTGGCCGCTCCTGTCTCACCCAACACCGCCGGCGTGACGTCAACCGGCTGAAAAACGGCAGCACCTAAACGGCCCACTAAATCCGGATCACTGCTCTCAGTAGCTTGGCGCCTTATTTCCAACTCGTAAACAAGATGTTCCTGAGCAGGCCGATCCCCGGACTCTGACTGACCGCCATTACAATACACCTGAAACAATCAACACCCAAAACAATGTGGTGTCACAGAACAGATATAAAATTGAAACTAACAGTAACTGAAATGGCAAGAACACAAACGTAACCACGCTCTGCTACCAGTGAAATCCCTGGGCTAGCAGGACGGAGCGGATGCGGTTATATTTGTGGAAAGAGGTCAAAATATGTTACTGTCAGTTGCACACCATCATACAAAATTTATTTCTTAAAACACACAATCAGACAAGCAAGAATCAAAACTCTCAAGGTTTTAACGAAAGACCTCCTTTGATTTAATTTAGATCGGCTGAAGGCCACATCGAAAATCCAAGGCACAAGGCCTAAGCAAGGTACAGGAGTTCTTCTGGCGGTTTCACTTCTTCAGAATTTTTTATCTTCAATATAAATTGGCTGAAAGCCTTAGATTTAATGTTATCCCATATAACGCGGCTGAAGGCCTCACGTTAATCAAGAATAGTCTCGCGGCTTAAGGCCGAGACAAAGATTTTCAAAGTTTAATTTAAATTGGCTGAAAACTCGGTTAAAGGCCGCATATCAACAAAACAATTTTACGGATTTTGCCTGGGAAGAAGAGCTTTCAATTTGAAAAGGCTGAAGGCCTGATCTCAAAATACTTCGTGTAAAACTCTGCTGCAGGCCTCATATTAAAAAATAACAATCTTATGACTTAAGGGCAAGACAAGGATTTTGAATTTTTAATTTAATAGAGATTAAAACACACATCATGGAGAAAACAATTTTACGACTTAAGGCCCAAAGGAAGAGATTCTGAATTTCAACTAAAATAGGATAAAGTCTTTATCCTAAAATGCTTCACATAACTCTCGGCTGAAGGCCACATACGAAACCCAAATAATCTCACGTCTTAAAATTAAAAATTGGAAATTTCTTTGTCTGGGCTTTAACTGAAAAACTCGGCTGAAGGCCACATAAAAACTACAAAATATTTCTTCCGGCTTAAATCCTAGACAAAATTTTCAACTCTTGATTTGAAAAGGCTGAAAACTCGGCTGAAGGCCACATACCTACTTAAAACCAATTTACGGCTTAATGTCTAGGCACAAGGAATTTGCAATTTTAATTTTGAAAGGCTGAAACTCGGCTGAAGGCCACATACCAGTCAAGAAACTTTTTTACGCCTTAAGGCCTAAGAAGAAAAGCCTTGAAATTTCAATAAGCAAAAACTCCGCTGAAGGCCACACACAGTACTTAAGATTAAAAAGGAAATCGCTCTGTAAAACACAAGGAGCGGCGCTCAGAAGGTTCCAACCTGGGGAAGTAACTCACGCACTTTTAGGTGAAACAGGCAGCCAGACCGACAACTTCTTAATCAAAAGGCAACCCAACAAAAAGCCAGCCGAGGAACCAACCAACAACATCAGTTCTACTGCACCTGAACAGCAAAACGACAACAAGATGTCAATCGCACAACGTTCCGGATACTGGTGGCCAATCAAGCCAAATGAGAATAAACGCCCAAAACTACCAACACCTCAGCTGTCACACTACACGCTTTGCTGTACAATACCAACACGATGTGGAAAATACACTGCCAGAAACTACGTCAACAACCACTTTAGGTCACTGGAACGTCAACGGCCACAACACAGGAGATACCTCTGGTACACTTAATTTAAGTCATTCCTTCATTAATAAAGTTTAACACCACACAGGAAGACGGCTGCAATTCTAATCGACTTGAACGCACACACGTTGTTGCTCGCGTGGATCTCTCAGAAAGTGACAACCAGGATCAAACCAAGAGATGTGATAGCAGTTGAGGCTTGATAGTAGGTTAAGTGAGCACTCAACTTTAGTGTCCAGTTTCGGTGGCTGACGAACTTCGTAACCCTCGCAAGAAGTGCCTCACAACTCCAACCGCACGTGCACGCCGCCAGCGGCTCCGGTCTGACCACGCGCCACAGAGACTTCCTCGTTGCTCTGACCCAACGGACCAACTGTCACACACAGCACACCCGGAAAACATATCCGCCACACCAGACATAGCACAGCTGTACTAGTATCGATACACACTGCTACTGCGGCTCACGGAGAGAAGACAGCAACGTATTGCGGTAACCACTGGACTACAACAAATGATTAAAAAAAAAAAAAACAAGGCACCCATCCAGCCAGCCACGGCTCACATACGTTGCAAAGAGCAATGGTGCTGACAATTCTTTTCAGTATTCAATACTGCCTTCTCACGTTGCCATCCTGATAAGTCAATGTTGACTTTTATAGAAGAGATATTCATTTTCCAAAAACATCGCAGTTCTTCCACATAAAACATGTTCCTTAATTCTACAACACTTATTCAAAAAATGGCTCTGAGCCCTATGAGACTTAACATCTATGGTCATCAGTCCTCTAGAACTTAGAACTACTTCAACCTAACTAACCTAAGGACAGCATACAACACACAGCCATCACGAGGCAGAGAAGGTTCCTGACCCCGCCGGGAATCGAATCCGGGAACCCGGGCGTGGGAAGCGAGAACGTACAACAGTTATTGTTTCTATACAGGCTACACTTTAGTTTCTTTTTTTGGCGTGCTTTTGCCTAGAGCGGAATGCTGTCTGTGTATTTCATTGGTCAAATTTTTCAGTGTAACGAAAATATGATTCTCTATAAATTGTTCGAAGCAAAGAGTAGGATATGACCAAATGAGGAAGCAAATAGGCCAGCGTGAGGCCTAGTTTTGCGAAAAACGATTTAACTTCTTTAAATAAATCAGGGTAACTGAGAAAAACTTAAATCTTTCGTTGCTGTCATACTAAAGTCATACGCAGTGTTTAGAATTGTCACGACGATGTCTCATATCTGCCTAGTGTTAGCGAGATGCTTTAGGAGCTTTAAGTAGAATGCTATGGACCACAGGGTGTACTCAAAATATGTCTGAAGTAACTAATTGTGTTTTCTTATACATCATAGGTATTGTTTTGCAACAGTACTATAAATATCAGAAATTCTGCTGGTTTGTACATAATGCGGATGTAGTGGAACATAGATGCTCCAGAAAATGGCGCAAAATGTGCAAAATATTGATTTGTGTTATGTCAAAGTCATGTGTAAATATTATGTCGATATTTTGTGACCATACTTTGTCCATAATTAGCGTCCTGATACAATCGCTCTAAAACAAAAAAATTAAGTCTGAAATCCTAGGTTCACTTGAAAATATGTATCTATTAGGCTGGTGCAGAAGTTCACAGCTTTTTTTTTTTTGTCAGCTGGTATTCAGGTTGCTATGGGTTTATTTAACGATTGTCAGTTGTTATTGTTAGTTCACTGTTGCTATTTGAGTTTACATGTTGAAATTTTGTGTCTGAAGATAGTGAGTGGAGCTGTCGACGCTACAAAATGGAGTACAAACAGGATAAATCGGAACATTTCCGACATTTTACACGGTCTGAGTTCATTCGAGGAGCTACAGCAGCGGAGGCACCCAGAAACATTTGCACCGTGTGTGGGGATAATACTATTGGACAGAGAACTCTAAGGAAGTGGTTTTCTCTTGTTAAGGAGGATCGTTTTGACGTTAATGATTTCGCTGTTTGATGGAGGTCGTTCACACTCATGAACCCACAATGATCCACGCGAGTGTACTCGAGAGCTGGTAAATGTGGTAAACTGCAATTATTTCACCACCGTACGAATTTAAGTGCAATGGGAAAGGCTCAAACATCAAGAGTACGGGTGCCGCATGCCCTAAGCCAAAATCACAAAATCAGCAGGTGACCACATGTGCATCATTGCTTGGCTCGTGAACAACACCGGCGATGACTACTCCGTACCGCTATTGGGGTGCAAAATAACTGATGATGGTCGAAGTACAGAGGATATAGAATATACACTGGCAATGGCAAGGAAAGCGTTTCTGAAGAAGAAAAATTTGTTAACATCGAGTATAGATTTCAGTGTGAGGAAGTCGTTTCTGAAATTATTTGTATGGAGTGTAGTCATGTATGGTTCAAATGGTTCAAGTGGCTCTGAGCACTATGGGACTTAACATCTATGGTCATCAGTCCCCTAGAACTTAGAACTACTTAAACCGAACTAGCCTAAGGACAGCACACAACACGCAGTCATCACGAGGCAGAGAAAATCCCTGACCCCGCCGGGAATCGTACCCGGGAACCCGGGCGTGGGAAGCGAGAACGCTACCGCACGACAGCCGTGCATGGAAGTGAAACATGACGATAAATAGTTTGGACAAGAAGAGAATAGAAGCTTTCGAAATGTGGTGCTACAGATGTATGCTAAAGATTAGATGGGTAGATCACATAACTAATGATGAAGTATTGAATAGAATTCGGGAGAAGAGGAATTTGTGGCACAACTTGACAAGAAGAAGGGACCGGTTGGTAGGACATGTTCTGAGGCATCAAGGGATCACAAATTTAGCACTGGAGGACAGCGTGGAGGGTAAAAATCGTAGACGGAGACCAAGAGATTAGACGGAGACCATGAGATGAATACACTACGCAGATTCAAAAGGATGAAGGTTGCAGTAGGTACTGGGAGATGAAGAAGCCTGCACAGGATAGAGTAGCATGGAGAGTTGCATCAAGCCAGTCTCAGAACTGAAGACAGCAAACAACAACAATGCTAACACAGGGAAACGAAAGGAATGGTTGAGCCCAGCAAAGCAGCAACTCCCTGAACAACGACCTGTAATCATCTACAAAAGATGATGTTATGCATCTCGTGCGCTACGAATTGCTTCCCCGAAGTGTAACCATCACTGCTGACGTTTATTCTCAGCAACCGAGACGTTTTGCAGACGCAATCCAAGAAAGACAAGGAGGAAGACCGCGTGAAGTGATGCTACTCCACGATAACGACCACCCGCATTTTGCTAGGCTGAGGGAAGACACTATACGGGAGTTGTGTTGGGGAGTCCTTCCGCAACCACGTTATTCAGCTGATCTGGTGTCCTCAAACACAGATACAACCTTGAAGGAACTTCCCTTTCCAATGAAGATGCTCTATGAATATGGCTCGACGAGTTCTTCGCCTCAAAACCACGTGATTTCCACAGTCGCGGAATATAAAAGTACTCCAGCGTTGACAGATTGTTTTAAATAGAGAAGGAGAATGTATTATTGATAAACGTCTGTGTTACGTTAGAACTTATGCACCAGACAAATACCTTTTCTGCATGAGACACGGCAGTCCGCAGAGCTTATCGGTGTGACGGGATGCCGCAGCGTGAGGGGAACGTGCATCCAGCCATGAGGTTGCCCCGCTGAACTGCAGGCGTTCATGAACAGTACAAGGCGTAGGGTAGTATCTGACAACTTCTTGGGCTTCAAACTACCCATTTCAGCGATAGTATTGCTCGTAACGGGAATATTTTTCAATCTCTGAGTTTTGACGTTATAACAACAGCAGCTGCTGAAGAGCACTGAAACACATAAATCAAAATTAGGCAGCTGTAGTAGACGAAATTCCTTCAGAATTCTTGAAACTTTGGGTGAACTTACCTTCGTAGCACCATTCCACTTAGTAAGCGTGATATATGTATCGAGTAACACATACTCTGACATCAATAAAAAATATAAAACAGCAATTCGGAAGATGCTGACATCTGTGAAGAATATTACGGCTACGAAGAAGTCTCGGACGAAATATCAGCACAGGTCAGTTACTGGATGCAGCAGTATTCCGAGCACTTTATTTACCGTGGTCGTTTCTTTACGTTTGATTAGCCAGATAGGATTCTACAAGCAGTCAGCTGAATTACTTCTTAGCAGCTTCCCTTACGGTTGGGCAATGCCTTTGCCACACACATAAAAAAGAGACGTATTTCACAAAAAGATTGTCAATGTAAAAGGATTCCTTTCCTGGTTAATGGTTGGTTTACGATATCTCTCAGCATTCGCAACCACTGTGTCCTGATGATTAGTAAATCTTCTTGGCCTCAGTATCATCCACGGGCAATTCTCGTCCTAACTTACAGGCAAAGCAAGTGGATGTCCTTTCTGTGCATACAAAAGCTTGGTGAATGTTGGGCGGTCACATCATTGTCCGGCGAGTTGCCATACCTACCTGTCACTCTGGGAATGATGGGATTCCCTCCAACATATATACATGAGATAGTCCTTCAGATGTACGCGTGAGACTCCTAGCAGTTGACGTCTAAATGTGGTTTTTTATGTATTTATTTGCAATGGATTTCGGTGTCTCTCCATTTTCTGGCATGTCTACGGTACCACGTGATCAGGCGTGTACCGGGTAATCATCAACATACACATGTCTCATAGAGGGTATAACACCAAAAATGCAGACAAAGTACCGTCTGCAACATCCAAAATTTTCGCCGTTTAATTTTCGTTGATATCTTGCACTATACTCTTGATTCTGAAGCTATATGCTGTACTACAGAAAATAATACATCAATACTTCGAATACGTATTAAATAAAAATTTGACTGTATATAATTGATTGTAATTATAATAGAAATATTATAAATTGCCGGGTAATAGCCAAGGGAACTTTATTGAGATGTATCAATAGCAAAGACGAAATGATAATAGCTGTACCGATGTTTATCTTTGCGCATGGAGAGCCTCTGTCGCGTGGCGTGCAGATGGGAGGCAGAGCAGTTTGTGTCATGAAAGAGTGCGGAAGTGTTTGTTGAACGCTCCGGCCGACACGGTGTGTACCTATACTCGCGCCAGTGTAGACATCCCTCACTCGTTAACCTGCGATTACTGAGAGCACGGTAGGAGTGGACCGGCGGGGGAAGCTGCAGTTTCAACTGTTGCCTGTCCCGTAAGTATCCGTGGCTCTGGAGACGACTCGGGGTTCCTCTCATCAAGCAGCAGCAGCAACAGCAGCTCCGCATTGTCGTCGGCTACATACTTGTCATCCGCACAGCTACAATATCGAAGGACTGTTAATTGACAAACATTGTAGTGTAGAGAGGCTTCAACCAGCAACATTTCATTCACAGAGTGTGAATAACTTGAATAATAACTTGCAAAAGTTAAAATTTCTAGGACACCTGTGTTGCATTGTCCTCATACATTATTACCATGCAGGGTCCCTTTCCTTTCCGTGCAATCGTCGAGTGTCATAAGAATATCAAAACTGATTAAATATTTACTGCTAGTTTCGTGTACTTCATACTGACCAGTTTCAGTCTAAATTTTCTGACTTAGTAACTACATTGTTGTATTGCTTAACAGAAGCTACTTACAGCAAAGTAAGTTTCGCTGGCAAAACAAATAACTACAGATACAATATAAATCTCCCACATGAACCATGGACCTTGCCGTTGGTAGTGAGGCTTGCGTGCCTCAGCGATACAGATAGCCGTTCCGTTTGTGCAACCACAATGGAGGGGTATCAGTAGAGAGACCAGGCAAATGTGTGGTCCCTGAAGAGATGCAGCAGCCTCTTCAGTAGTTGCAGGGGCAACAGTCTGGATGATTGACTGATCTAACCCTGTAACACTAATCAAAACGGCGTTGCTGCGCTGGTACTGCGAACGGTTGAAAGCAAGGGGAAACTACAGCCGTAATTTTTCCTGAGGGCATACACCTTTACTGTATGCTTAATGATGATGGCGTCCTCTTGGGTAAAATATTCCGGTGGAAAAATAGTCCCCCATTTGGATCTCCGGGCGGGGCTACTCAAGGGGATATCGTTATCAGGAGAAAGAAAACTGGCATTCTACGAATCGGAGCGTGGAATGTCAGACCCATTAATCGCGCTGGTAGGTTAGAAAATTGAAGAAGGGAAATTGATAGGTTACAAATAGATATAGTGGGAATTAGAGAAGTTCAGTGGCAGGAGGAACAAGACTTCTGGTCAGGTGAATACAGGGTTATAAATACAAAATCAAATAGGGGTAATGCAGGAGTAGGTTTAATAATGAATAAAAAATAGGAGTTCGGGTAAGCTACTACAAACAGCATAGTGAACGCATTATTGTGGCCAAGATAGACACGAAGCCCAGGCCTACTACAGTAGTACAAGTTTATATGCCAACTAGCTCTGCAGATGACGAAGAAATTGAATAATTTCTTTTATTTCATCATAAATTTCTTCAGATGGTGAAGGAAGACGAAAATTAAATAGTCATGGGTGACTGGAATTCGGTAGTAAGAAAAGGGAGAGAAGAAACATAGTAGCTGAATATGGATTGGCCTTCAGTTGCTTCAATTTCTTCATCTGCAGAGCTAATTGGCATATAAACTTATACTACTGTAGTAGACGTGGGCTTCGTGTCTATCTTGGCCACAAAATGCGTTCACTATGTTGTTTGTAGTAGCGCGTAATGGGGCCCCTTAGCGATATGGCGGCTAAGAAGGGGAAGAAATCCAGTGTGCACCCCATGTGCATTTCCGGAGGAGTCATTCCTGATGTGGAAATGGTACTTCCGGATGCCATGAAGAACACAGGGTGCAGACAGCTGCAGGTGGTGGCACATGTCGCCACTAATGACGCGTGTCGCTTTGGATCTGATGAAATTCTCTCTGGATTCCAGCGGCTATCTGATTTGGTGAAGGTTGCCGGTCTTGCTTACGAGATGAAGGCAGAGCTCTCCATCTGCAGCATCGTTGACAGAACCGACTGCGGACCTTTGATGCAGAGCCGGGTGGAGGGTCTGAGGGTCAGAGGCTCAGACGGTTTTGCGACGTGTTGGCTGCAGATTCCTTGACTTGCGTCAGAGGATGGTGGGGTTTCGGGTTCCGCTGAATAGGTCAGGAGTTCACTACACTCAGCTGGCGGCTACACGGGTAGCGGAGGCTGTGTGGCATGGACTGGGCAGTTTTTTAGGTTAGAAGGCCTCGGGAAAGTACGGGGAGGGCTGCAATCTCAAAGGGTTCATAGCACATACAGGACGTGCTTGGATCAAGGAACAGTCGGAATTGCAGTTGTAAATTGTTGTAGTTGTGCTGGGAAAGTCCCTGAGCTTCAAGCGCTAATAGAAAGCACAGAAGCTGAAATCGTTATAGGTACAGAAAGCTGGCTAAAGCCTGAAATAAGTTCTGCAGAAACCTTTACAAAGTCTCAGACGGTGTTCAGGAAAGATAGATTAGGCAGAATTGGTGGTGGAGTGTTTGTGTCTGTCAGTAGTGGTTTATCTTGTAGTGAAGCCGAAGTAGGTACTCAGCGCGAATTCGTATGTGTGGTGGTTATACTTAACAACTGAATTGGCTCCTCCTACAGAACCCTAGACTCCGATGATATAGCTGCTGAACAGTTCAGAGAAAATTTGAGTCTCGTAACAAATAAATACCCTCACTCTAACGGTTATAGTTGGTGGGGACTTCAACCTTCCCTCGTTATGTTGGCAAAAATACTTGTTCAAAACCGGTGGTAGGCGAAAACATATTCCGAGATTGTCCTAAATGCTTTCTCCGAAAATTGTTTCGAGCAGTTAGTCCACGAACCCACATGAATTGTAAATGGTTGCGAAAACACACTTGACCTCTTAGTCATGATGCTATTAGCTCTGGACTGTTTGTGGCTGATACAGGGATTAGTGATCACAAGGTCGTTGTAGCTAGGCTCAATGCCATTTCTTCCAAATCCACCAGAAACAAACGCAAAATAAAAGCGGATGAAGTGTCACTAGAAGCCTTCCTAAGAGACAGTCTCCATTCCTTCCGAACTGACTACGCAAATGTAGACGAGATGTGGCTCAAATTCAAAGATATAGTAGCAACAGCAATTGAGAGGTTCATACATCATGAATTGGTAAGAGATGGAACGGATCCCCCATGGTACACAAAACAGGGCCGAACGTTATTGCAGAGGCAACTGAAAAAGCATGCGAAGTTCAGAAGAATGCGAAATCCCGAAGATTGGCTAAAATTTACAGACATGCGGAATTTGGCACGTACTTCGATGCGAGATGCTTTTAATAGGTTCCACAACAAAACATTGTCTCGAAATTTGGTAGAAAATCCGAAGAAATTCTGGTCGTATGTAAAGTACACAAGCGGCAAGACGCAGTCAATACTTTCGTCGCGCAGTGCCGATGGTACTGTTACCGACGACTGTGAAGGTAAAGCGAACTTACTGAACCCAGTTTTCCGAAATTACTTTACCAGGGAAGACGAACAGAACATTCCAGAATTTGAAACACTAACTGCTGCTAGCATGAGTTTCTTAGAAGTAGATACCTTCGGGGTTGCGAAGCAACTCTAATCGCTTGATATGGGCAAGTCTTCAGGTATAGATTATATACCGATTAGGTTCCTTTCAGATTACGTTGGTACAATAGCTCCCTACGTAGCAACCCTTTACAACCACTCGCTCACAGATAGATCTGTACCTACAGATTGGAAAATTGCGCAGGTCGCACCAGTGTTCAAGAAGGGTAGTAGGAGTAATCCATTTAACTACAGACCTATATCATTGACGTCGGTTTGCAGTAGGGTTTTGGAGCATATACTGTATTCAAACATTATGAGTCAACTCGAAGGGAACGATCTATTGATACGTAATCAGTATGGTTTCAGAAAACATCGTTCTTGTGCAACGCAACTAGCTCTTTATTCGTACGAAGCAATGGCCGCTATCGACAGGGGATCTCAAGTTGATTCAGTATTTCTAGATTTCCGGAAAACTTTTGATACCGTTCCTCAAAAGCGCCTTCTAATCAAGCTGCGCGCCTATGGGGTATCGTCTCAGTTGTGTGACTGGATTCGTGATTTCCTGTCAGGAAGGTCGCAGTTCGTAGTAATAGACGGCAAATCATTGAGTAAAACTGAAGTGATATCAGGTGATCCCCAGGGAAGCGCCCTGGGACCTCTGCTGTTCCTGATCTATATAAATGACCTGGGTTCTCTTAGGTCGATCGCAGATGATGCTGTAATTTACCGTCTAGTAAGGTCATCCGAAGACCAGTATCAGTTGCAAAGCAATTTAGAAAAGATTGCTGTATGGTGCGGCAGGTGGCAGTTGGTAAATAACGAAAAGTCTGAGGTGATCCACATGAGTTCCAAAAGAAATCCGCTGGAGTTCGATTACTCGATAAATAGTACAATTCTCAAGGCTGTCAATTCAACTAAGTACCTGGGTGTTAAAATTACGAACAACTTCAGTTGGAAAGAGCACATAGATAATATTGTGGGTAAGGCGAGCCAAAGGTTGCGTTTCATTGGCGGGACACTTAGAAGATGCAGCAAGTCCACTGAAGAGACAGCTTACACTACACTCGTTCGTCCTCTGTTAGAATATTGCTGCGCCCTTAGAAGATGCAGCAAGTCCACTGAAGAGACAGCTTACACTACACTCGTTCGTCCTCTGTTAGAATATTGCTGCGCCTTGTCGGATGCTTATCAGGTGGGATAGGCGGAGGACATTGAAAGGGTGCAAAAAATGGCAGCTCCTTTTGTATCATCGCGTAATAGGGGAGAGAGTGTGGCAGATATGATACGCGAGTTGGGGTGGAAGTCATTAAAGCAAAGACGTGTTCCGTCGCGGCGAGATCTATTTACGAAATTTCGGTCACCAACTTTCTCTTCCTAATGCGAAAATATTTTGTTGAGCCAAACCTACATAGGAAGGAATGATCATCAAAATAAATTAAGAGAAATTAGAGCTCGAACAGAAAGAATTAGGTGTTCGTTTTTCCCGCGCGCTGATCGGGAGTGGAATGGTAGAGAGATAGAATGAATGTGGTTCGATGAACCCTCTGCCAAGCACTTAAATGTGAATTGCAGAGTAGTCATGTAGATGTAGATGGGGGGTAAGATATGAAAGAGGAAGCAGCCTGGTAGAATTTTGCACAGAGCCCAACTTAATCAAAGCCAACACTTGGTTCAAGAATCGTAAGAGAAGGTTGTATACATGGAAGAATCCTGGTGATACTAGCAGGTATCCGATAGAGATTTAGGAACCAGGTTTTAAGTTGTATCTTACCGTTGTATAGTCTAAGAGATTTCCAGAGGCAGATGTGGACTCTTACCACAATCTATTGGTTATGAACAGTAGATTAAAACTGAAGAAACTGCAAAAAGGTGGAAATTTAAGTACATGGGACCTGGATAAACTGACTAAACCAGAGGTTGTACAGAATTTCAGGGGGAGCATAAGGGAACAATTGAAAGAATGAGGGAAAGGAATACAGTAGATGAAGAGTGGGTAGCTTTGAGGGATGAAATAGTGAATGCAGCAGAGGACAAGTAGGTAAAAAGACAAGTGCTAGCAGAAATCCTTGGGTAACAGAAGATATATTGAATTTAATTGATGAACGGAGAAAATATAAAAATGCAGAAAATGAAGCAGGCAAAAAGGAATACAGACGTCTCAAAATGAGAACCACAGGAAGTGCTAAATGGCTAAGCAGGGTTGGCTACAGGACAAATGTAAGGATGAGGAGGCTTATCTCACTTGGGGGAAGATAGATACTGCCTACAGGAAAATTAAAGAGACCGTTTGAGAAAAGAGAACCAACTGCATGAATATCAAGAGCTCCGATGGAAACCCAGTTCTAAGCAAAGAAGGGAAAGCAGAAAGGTGGAAGGAGTATATAGAGGGTCTATTCAAGGGCGATGTACTTGACGACAATTTTATGGAAATGGAAGAGTATGTAGATGAAGATGAAATGGGAGATACGATACTGCGTGAAGAGTTTGAGGGAGCACTGAAAGACCTGAGTCGAAACAGGGCCCTGGGAGTATATAACATTCCATTAGAACTACTGACAGCCTTGGGAAAGCCAGTCGTGACAAAACTCTACCATCTGCAGACGAAATACCCACAGACTTCAAGAAGAATATAATAATTTCAATCCCAAAGAAAGCAGGAATTGACAGATACGAAAATTACCGATCTGTCAGTTTAATAAGTCACGGCTGCCAAACACTAACGCGAAACCTTTACAGACGATTGGAAAAACTAGTAGAAGCCGACGTCAGGGCAGATCAGTTTCGATTCCGTAGAAATATTGGAATACGTGAGGCAATACTAACCCTACGACTTATCTTAGAAAATAGATTAAGTCTACAAATGCTAGAAACGTATGTTTGCCTTTCCTTAGAGTATTCCAGTCAACACTGTCAAAGGTTTTCTCTCTTTCAATTTCTGAAGGTGGCAGGGGTAATATACAGGGAGCGAAAGGCTATTTACAATTTGTACAGAAACCAGATGGCAGTTATAAGAGTCGAGAGGCATGAAAGGGAATCAGTGGTTGGGAAGGGAGTGAGACAGGTTTGTAGCTTCGCCCCGATGTTATTCAATCTGTATATTGAGGAAGCAGTGAAGGAAACAAAAGAAAAATTCGGAGTAGGTATTAAAATCTATTGTAATACTATCAAAGTTTTTATTTCATCTCAATGTCATCGGCAAACCTCACAGACAGCAAAGGACTACGAACAGCAGTTATGCGGAAGGGATAGTGTCTTGAAAGGAGGATAAAAGATGATATCAACAAAAGCCAAACGAGGATAATAGAATGTTGTCGAATTAAGTCGGGTGATGCTGAAGGTATTAGATTAGGAAATGTGACACTTAAAGTTGTAAAGGAGTTTTGCTATTTGGGGAGAAAAATAACTGATGTTGGTCGAAGTAGAGAGGATATAAAATGTAGACTGGCAACGGCAAGGAAAGCTTATCTGAAGAAGAGAAATCTGTTAACATTGAGTATAGATGTAGGTGTCAGGAAGTCGTTTGTGAAAGTATTTGTATGGAGTGTAGCCATGTATGGAAGTGTAACATGGGCGATAAATAGTTTAGACAAGAAGAGAATAGAAGCTTTCGAAATGTGGTGCTACAGAAGAATGCTGAAGATTAGATGGGTAGATGACATAACTAATGAGGAGGTACTTAATAGGATTGGGGAGAAGAGAAGTTTGTGGCACAACTTGACTGGAAGAAGGGATCGATTTCTAGAACATGTTCTGAGACATCAAGTGATCACCAGTGTAGTGTTGGAGGGGAGCGTGGAGGGTAAAAATCGTAGAGGGAGACCAATAGATGAATACACCAAGCAGATTCAGAAGAATGTAGGTTGCAGTAGGTACTGGGAGATGAAGAAGCTTGCACAGGATAGAGTAGCATGGAGAGCTGCATCAAACCAGTCTCAGGACTGTAGGCTACAACAATATAAATTAAGAGAGCGCTATTTCATTTACTCTGTATGAACCTTACAGAGTGACTTCTGCTACCTTGGTATTTATTAGATTGTTGTTATTTTAAAAGTGAAACCGATTTCTCATATGCTCAAAGGTAATTCAGTTCAATCTTTCAATAGTAAAAAATAAATGCTTCCCGTTTTCTAAATTTTGCATTAAGTTACACTGAGGTTACTGAACGTCTTTTTTTGCATAACATTTAACTTTACTTTCAAAACTTAGTGTTTCAGAATGAGTAACTTCAAGTAGTGGGGCAACTGATGACGCGATTGATGTTAGCTGATGACACGATTACCGTTATCCAAGATAGTGGCTTTTGGAGGGATGATAGCTCAATTGCGCTACCTCTACTAACCTAAAAAAATGGCGAGAAAGAATTGGCTATCTCCACTAACCTAAGTCAACTCTTCCTAGGAAGTAGGCATAAGTCTTTATTTAAACCATTAGAGGTAGTACCACTATCAAGTGTTTTCGCCATGCTCTTGTCAAATGTTCACGAATTTTCCTCTAAGAGCTTACTCCTGCAGCTGATGCAAGTTATTATGATATTGTCACTCAATTCGAATATAATTTTTATAAATTTGTTTAAATAAGTTTAAATTTGATTAGATTTCTTTAAATTTATTATCTACCTACGGCATTAGTGTGTTACCACCACGAGGCTGAGATATAGGTTGTCGGTATGTTACTTGAAATCATTCAACTCTACACATAAGACCTTATTAAGCAGTTAGAGCGAAATTAACGTGCATTTTCCAAGAGGATTGTGGTACTGCCTCTAAGAGCTTATTCCCAGAAATCATGGGAGTTAGTGTTGTGTTGCCTCCACTAGAGCCTGCTCATTCAATTCGGATATAATTTGTTTAAATTTATTATCTACCTACAGCATTAGTGTCGTGTTGCCGCCATATGGGGCTAAGATATCGATAGCTCTATTACTTGCACTGGACATAAGTCCTTATTTAAACAATTAGAACCTCTACAACCATCAAGTGTGTTCGCCACCGTCTTTGAGAATGTTCACGAAATTTGCTCTAACAGTTTATTCTTGCAGCTGATGAGAGTTAGTATGGTGTTTCCTTTAAATTCGAATATAATTTGTTCACATTTTTATAAATTTATTGCCTATCTACAGCATTAGTTTCATGCTACCGCCATAACAGGCTGAGATATGAATAACTGTATTACATGAACTAGGCATAAATCTTTATTTAAACGATTATAGCACTACAACCATCCACTCTGTTCACGAAATTTGCTCTAGCACCCGATGGGAGTTAGTATCGTGTTTCCAATTCACTTCGAATATAATCTCTATAATTTTGTATTAATTTCTTTAAATTTGTTTAAATTTATTATCTACCTACAGCATTAGTGTTGTATTACCGCCACAAGAGGCTTAGATATCGATGTTTTAATAGCTGTAGTACATGCACTGTATCTACGTGACAGCGTTGTGTTTCGTCCTCGGATAATAAACATCGTCGGGGTAGAGTAGAGTGCGGGAATCGGCATAAGAGGGCGACATACGTAAAAAGAGAGCCAGACTTTGACGCTCAAAACACCATATCTCTTCCACTGGCCCACAACGGAGCCGGTGTTGGTCTGTATTCTAGACGTTGCAGTTCACACATAAGGCGAATCTGCAAGATGGGTCCTATGGAGAGTCCCTCGAATACCAGGTCGAACGTACACCAGGATCGAGCGTCACCGCGTTGACAGTGCACCATACTACGTTCCAGTGCACGGTAGGACACGTCAATTCGACGACATTAAGCGACCGGCGGCGAAGTAGTGTGCGGCAGGTGACTGGCTGTTGGTAAGCGAGAGACGGGGAGGTAGCCGTACTCCAGGTAAAGCCTGCCAAAGCAGGAAAAGGGCACCCGTGTCTGACCTGAGGGTCAAGGGAACACGGTGCCAGGCCATCCGTCAGTAGGCCGGTGAGGCTGGTCGGTCATCGTCGCCAAAGCCTGCGGTGCAAACTAACGAAGAGAAATACTTCTCGATAGTGAACACTGACAAGGCCAAGTCCGCCCCGTTCTTTTGGAAGGGTGACGGAGTAATATCGAACCTTTAATATCATTCCAGCGCTGACAAAGGAACCGAATGCGGCCACGATGCTCCGAGCTATGTGTTTAGGCATCGGTAGTGTTTGCGCTACGTGCGGAATTCGTGATGCCCGATAGACGTTAACATATTCGGTCCGTTGATGTAGGTCCTACACACGAAGACGAAGATCCACAAGCCCAGCACTTGCAAGAGACTCCGATAATTGATGGTGGTCGTGCGTGAGATGTAGTCCGTGAAGTCGATACCGAGACAACGGATTTTATCGCGCAGTGCCACCCTCGCAGGTGTCATCTCGTGCCAGTGTTCAAAGCCATTGATTTATGTACATTTACACGGCATCTCGAAGCTTCGAAGTGGCTAACCAATCCAATGCTTTGCGAACATCACGTTAGTCACGAAGAGGTAACATCAGATCATCTGCATACGCAGTGCACCTAAAAAAGGAGCCACCAAGAGACAAACTCGCGAGGCGGTGTCGCAGCCCGCTTAACAAAGGTTCTAATGCTAAGGCGTACAGTATTGTCCATAATAGGCGTACCTGTGTAACACAGCGACGAATTTACAAGGTGTTCGACAGTCTAACGTTGACAAGCGCTTTCCCTGTTGCGCCACGTAGGAGACGAGTAACACCTCGGAGGAAGCTTCGGGGTAATGCTTATTCTGAAGAACAGCAGTTTAGTACGTATGACTGACGCAATCAAATGCTGACGAATATCGCAGCCAGAGCTCCCGATACGCGACGCACCTTAGCGAGGGCAATCAGCGGCACAGGGCGGAGCGGATATTATGCGTCCCACTTATTGATGACTCATCCATTGATAGGACACGGGATGTCGTACGCAGAATTCGAGCTGCCACTCGACGCGTGAAGTTTTTCGTATCACGGTTCAACCAAGTCAATGGTCGGTAGACTGTAGTACGTGAACCTCCGTGAGGTTTACGGATTGGGATGGTGGTACCTTCCACAAATGCACCGGGATGTTGCGCCTCTATTGTCATGAGCTCTTGACATATAGTAGTCCAATAGGGCACCAGTAGTCTCTGGAACGTCCTATAAATCTCCAGAGGTAACCCATCCGGTCCTAGTAGCTCATTGGGTGGCCCTTTTCCTATGGCATCCAACATTTCTTCTTCAGTCACCGGTTCTAGCAGTTCCTGTTGGAGTTCCGGAGTAACCGCTGCGTGTGTCAAACCAGCGACAACACTAATGATCTCTTGATCAGATCTCGTCCTCGTGTACAGGTGAGAATAAGGGGTAAAGTATGCATTGCTTATGTCTCTTTGCGTGGCCTGACGGACGCCGTTTTCTGTAGTCACTTCATAGATCAATGTCCCGTGTATCTGCTCTCATTCCATGGCTATATGGTACATGCCCCCCCCCCCCCCCCCCATGAACCTTGGAACTTGCCATTCGTGGGGAGCCTTGCGTGCCTCAGCGATAAAGATAGCCGTACAGTAGGTGCAACAACAACGGAGGGGTATCTGTTGAGAGGCCAGACAAACGTGTGTTCCTGAAGAGGGGCAGCAGCCTTTTCAGTAGTTGCAGGGGTAACTGTCTGGATGATTTACTGATCTGGCCTTGTAACACTAACCAAAACGGCCTTGCTGTGCTGGTACTGCAAACGGCTGAAAGTAAGGGGAAACTACAGTCGTAATTTTTCCCGAGGGCATGCAGCTTTACTGTATGGTTAAATGATGATGGCGTCCTCTTGGGTAAAATATTCCTGTGGTAAAATAGTCCCCCATTCGGGTCTCCGGGCGGGGACTACTCAAGGAGACGTCGTTATCAGGAGAAAGAAAACTGGCATACTAGGAATCGGAGCGTGGAATGTCAGACCCATTAATCGCGCAGGTAGGTTAGAAAATTTAAAAAGGGAAATGGATAGGTTAAAGTTAGAGATAGTGGGAATTAGTGAAGTTCGGTGGCAGGAGGAACAAGATTTCCGGTCAGGTGAATACAGGGTTATAAACACAAAATCAAATAGGGATAAAGCAAGAGTACGCTTAATAATGATTAAAAAAAAATAGGAGTTCGGGTAAGCTACTACAAACAGCATAGTGAACGCATTATTGTGGCCAAGATAGATTCGAAGCCCACGCCTATTACAGTAGTACAAGTTTATATGCCAACCAGCTCTGCAGATGACGAAGAAATTGATGAAATAAAAGAAATTATTCAGATAGTGAAGAGAGACTAAAATTTAATAGTCATGGGTGACAGGAATTCGACAGTAGGAAAAGGGAGAGAAGGTAACGTAGTAGGTGAAGATGGATTGGGGGTAATAAATGAAAGAGGAAACCGCCTGGTAGAATTTTGTACAGAGCACAACTTAATCATAGCTAACACATGGTTCAAGAACCATAAAAGAAGGTTGTATACATGGAAGAGGCCTGGAGATACTGACAGGTTTCAGATAGATTATATAATTATAAGACAGAGATTTAGGAACCAGGTTTTAAATTGTATGACATTTCCAGGGCAGATGTGGACTGTGACCACAATCTATTGGTTATGAACTGTAGATTAAAACTCAATAAACTGCAAAAAGGTGGGAATTTAAGGAGATGGGATCTGGATGAACTGAAAGAACCAGAGGTTTTAAGGAGTTTCAAGGAGAGCATAAGAGAGCAATTGAGAGGAATAGGGCAAACAAATACAGTAGAAGAAGAATGAGTAGGTTTGAGGGATGAAGTAGTGAAGGCAGCAGTGGATCAAGTAAGTAAAAAGACGAGGGCTAGTAAAAGTCCTTGGGTAACAGAAGATATATTGAATTTAATTGATGAAAGGAGAAAATAATAAAATGCAGTAAATGAAGCGGGCAAAAAGGAATATAACCGTCTCAAAAATGAGATCGACAGTAAGTGCAAAATGGCTCAGCAGGGATGGCTATAGGACAAATGTAAGGATGTAGAGGCTTATTACAAAAAACTCGATGGTTTGTCACCTAATGGTTCCATGTCACAGACATCAGCGAAAGTTCTTCACCAAGTGTTATGCACAGATCACATCTGGATCACCAGTGACGACGGAACAGGCTAATATTGTTGCTCACATGCCAGTTGCGCAGTGAACTAGCTTTATTGCTGTACACTTGTACTGTGTTGAGGGACAAGGATAAAGTGATGGCATGGCGATGGAACTTGATGAGGTTTGTTTGCCATAGATACATTGACTCTGCACAAAAGAGTAAACAAGTAATCGGCAAATGAAATCTATTTATAATGTCTACTAGCTGGTGAATGCGGTAAATGATGTTCTCACAGGAGTGCACATTGAGGGCATACAGGCCTCAGTGATATGAGCATGTCGTCCGATCACGTGACCACGAAATAACAATGGACGTAAGTCTGGAGTGAAGCAAACTGTCTTTATGAACCACCAGGCACACTGTACTAATGAACGAAAGCGAAACATGTGGACAGCCCTAAATAAAGCCAAACACATCAGTAGCTCACGTTAAGCTCAACCCAAGTAGTCCATGGCTCGTGCACCAGACCCAGAATACGTGTATACACGGTACTATAGCCCATCTCAAACTGGTTTGTTTTTTACTCCTGTGTGCATCACACCTTTGCCATAATTTGGCCTAACAGAATATTTGCTTGTGAGTGGACACCACGTGCCACACGCTTTGCGCTGATTGCCGTCCACATATTTCTGCGGGACAGCTGTCGTGATAGTCACTAGGGGAAAGATAGACACTGCCTACAGGAAAATTAAGGAGACCTTTGGAGAAAAGAGAACCACTTGCATGGATTTCAAGATTTGAGATGGAAACGCAGTTCTAAGCAAAGAAGGGAAACCAGAAAGGTGGAAGGAGTATATAGAGGGTCTATACAAGGGCGGTGTTCTTGAGGACAATATCATACAACCGGAGGAAAATGTAGATGAAGTTGATATAGGAGATATGATACTGCATCAAGAGTTTGACAAAGCACTGAAAGACCTAAGTCGAAATAAGGCCCCGGGAGTAGACAACATTCAATTAGAACTACTGACAGCCTTGGGAGAGCCACGCCTAACAAAACTACCATCTGGTGACCAAAATGCATGAGACAGAAAAATTACCCTCAGACTTCAAGAAGAATATAATAATTCCAATCCCAAAGAAAGCAGGTGTTGGCAGATGTGAAAATTACCGAACTATCAGTTTAGTAAGTCATGGCTGCAAAATACTAACGCGAATTCCTTACAGACGAATGGAAAAACTGGTAGAAGTCGACCTCAGGGAAGATCAGTTAGGAAATATTGGAATACGTGAGGCAATACTGACCCTACGACTTATCTTAGAAAATAGATTATGTCTACAAAAGCTAGAAACGTAGGTTTGCCTTTCCTTAGAGTATTCCAGTCAACACTGTCAAAAGTTTTCTCTCTTTGAATTTCTGAAGGTGGCATGGGTAATATACAGGGAGCGAAAGGCTATTTACAATTTGTACAGAAACAAGATGGCATTTATAAGAGTCGAGGGGCATGAAAGGGAATCAGTGGTTGGGAAGGGAGTGAGACAGGTTTGTAGCCTCTCCCCGATGTTATTCAATCTGTATATTGAGCAAGCATTAAAGGAAACAAAAGAAAAATTTGGAGTAGGTATTAAAATTCATGGAGACGAAGTAAAAACTTTGAGGTTCGCCGATGACATTGTAATTCTGTCAGAGACGGCAAAGGACTTGGAAGAGCAGTTGAACGGAATGGACAGGGTCTTGAAAGGAGGATATAAGATGAACATTAACAAAAGCAAAACGAGGATAATGGAATGTAGTCAAATTAAATCGGGTGATGCTGAGGGAATTAGATTAGGAAATGAGACACTTAAAGTAGTAAAGGAGTTTTGCTATTTAGGAAGTAAAATAACTGATGATGGTCGAAGTAGAGAGGATATAAAATGCAGACTGGCAATGGCAAGGAAAGCGTTTCTGAAGAAGAGAAATTTGTTAACATCGAATATAGATTTATGTATCAGGAAGTCGTTTCTGAAAGTATTTGTTTGGAGTGTAGCCATGTATGGAAGTGAAACATGGACGATAACTAGTTTGGACAAGAAGAGAATAGAAACTTTCGAAATGTGGTGCTACAGAAGAATACTGAAGATAAGGTGAATAGAGCACGTAACTAATGAGGAGGTATTGAATAGGATTGGGGAGAAGAGAAGTTTGTGGCACAACTTGACTAGAAGAAGGGATCCGTTGGTAGGACATGTTTTGAGGCATCAAGGGATCACAAATTTAGCATTGGAGGGCAGCGTGGGGGGTAAAAATCGTAGAGGGAGACCGAGAGATGAGTACACTAAGCAGATTCAGAGGCATGTAGGTTGCAGTATGTACTGGGAGATGAAGCAGCTTGCACAGGATAGAGTAGCATGGAGTGCTGCATCAAGCCAGTCTCAGGACTGAAGACAACAACAAACAACCTTATTATTATCATTCTTTATTAATTTACTTACCTTATTAACCATCCTATCCCTATCAATTGAGATATGGAAAAATACAAACGAAAATAATAACATCCGCTAGGATTCTCCGATTCCCAGCCAGTTAGTTACCTTAGCTGTTCCGCTATCGCCGCTGTCGGCGAAAAGCGTTTACCATGTGGGTACAGGAGCGACAATTGTAAAAGTTTCTTTCCTCGATTTTAGGAAAAGTTTGCGTTTGCGGACCCCATACCTGATGATGAAAAATGCTCTATTTACAATTATCTATCGATCGCTCTAATTCTGAGTCCGTTGCTCGTCAAAACCTTTAGGGTTGATTTTCTCAAAATTGTGGGGGTGTTGACCCAAAATATCTTGGAGTATTTCATTTTAGGTTCTACACAAGCAACCTGCCAAATTTGAGCCGAATCGGTTGGCCGTGTATGAGGCCTTCCCCTTGTTAGCCAGGATCGGCGACTACCTGCCCGCGCCTATCATCCGTCCCATACATGTCCGTCCTGCACACACATAATTGTGGTGCAGTAGATGCATTCAACTTTACCACACTCGTCTCTAAAATAACCCGTGTTCAAGACGGTGGAAATACGAGGGTCTCTAGAATTTACCCCGAAATTCTCGAGACACTACAATGCCTTCCAGAATGCTGGAAGTTAGCAAAGTATAATTATTAAATTGTCGTTACTTCAACACCCCCATCAATTTAATACTTTCCTTAACTACCCGTAAAATTCACTATCCCCAGCTTTTGACATATTTTACCAAAAGCAACTAGGACTGGACATTTCAGTAAACTGCCATTTGTTCCTCGGAGCTAATGTATTGAACATTTAGATGGCCTCGCCCTGTATAAAGACCAACAGCCGTTCTATCACATTTCGTTGTCTCTGATGAACCCTCACCGTCGAGGACAACATACTGCGTACTATTATTCAAGAAGTTTTCGAGCCATTCACATTTCTGTGAACTTATTCGAAATGCTCGTAGTTTCTTTAACAATCTGCAATGGGGTACGATGTCAAATTCTTTCCGGAAATCTAGAAATATGGAATCTGCCTGTTGCCCTTCATACATAGTTCTCAGTATGTCACGTGAGGAAAGGGCAAGCTGAGTTTCGCACTTACGATGCTTCCTAAAGCCATGTTGATTCGTCGACGTAAGTTGCTTAGCCTCAAGTAAGTCTATTATAATCGAACTGAGAATGTGTTCAGGGAGTCTGCTGCAATCAGAAGTTAGGGATATTGGTCTCTAATTTTACGGGTCCGTTTCTTTACCTCTCTATATACTGGAGTCATCTGCGCTTTTTTTCCAGTCGCTTGAAACTTTACGCTGGGCGAGGGATCTACGACAAATGCAGGTAAGGGACCAATGACGTATAACACTCCTTGTAAAATCCAAAACCTATAACAATATTAATATACAGAAGAAAACGCTGCGATCTTATGCACCATCCTAATAGCTTGCGATCTCAGAATTTGCGGCGTGAGGCATCGTCACACGTCGCGAGGGCCAGGGAGACCACTCTCCCTTGGAAAAAAGCACTTGCATTAACGTGCCTGTATACTAGACTTGCAGTCATTACGACACTCGCTTTCTAAGTGGCGCACACATTCCGCCAGTATCAGGGTTATCGCCTGCTAGTTAGACAGCCAGCTATACACGCCAGCTCCTATCTAGCTCCGCTCCACCTGTCCGTCAAAACAGTGCGCATATAGCCGCGCCAGTCTCTTTCACTCTGCGCGAGAAAATTTAACATTTCTTCTTTTAAAATATGTAAAATTAAATCAATAAGTTTTTCAGTTTACTGCAAATATTACTTTTTGAAGCACTGTAATCATTTTCTTTCTTTATCTGCAAATAGTGGGGATAATATGAAAAATGTTCTCAAACATAATTTAGAATGTCGAGTGTAGACTATATACGAAATTTGGAAGGCTTCCTAACACCAAACGCTGACTGGAAGTATCTTGTATGATGAGGGGCCCTGTAGTCTGCAGGTTGACAGAAACTGTTCCGTCAGTGGAGGCGCGCCTATTTGGTAAAACATCCACACCACGTCTCCGTGCGACTTATCGCCGGCCACGGGTGGGTCTTGAACCTGTCCTGGAGAGTGGTGGCGTGTTTCAGCCTGAATTAATGGAGTGCTATGTTAGTTCAGAGACAGGTCTCCGTGCCGGCGCTGACGCACGGCGTGGTAGGAGGTCCGCAAAACCTCAGGCGTGGTGGGGATGTTTTGGACTTTGCGAGGGAAATAAGGAATCAACTTTTACATTAGTATGGCCAGTGTTGCGGGCTGTGTGTAGCCTTCTTATCTTGAGAATCTGCAACTCTATTGGAATTTTCGTAAGAATCTTTAGATACTTCTGCAGAACTGATATTTTTCATGTTCATTAGTGAATGACGGCGCTGCTGTTATTACGCAGTTTAATCTTAGTGATTCAGCTCATATAATGTGAGTTACTTTCTCGTTGCTTAACGAAGCTGTTTAATTAAACAGTAATAAAGTACCCAATATCAATCTGGAAATATCCACCAGGCTGTGGCTAAGCCATGTCTCTACAAAATCCTTTCGTCCAGGAGAGCCAGTTCTGCAACGTTCGCAGAAGAGCTTCGGTGAAGTTAGGAAGGTAGGAGACGGGGTACTGGCACAATTGAAGCTGTGAGGACTGGTAGTGAGTCGTGCTTGGGTAGCTCAGACGGCAGAGAACGCCGTGAGGCAAATATCCCGAGTTCGAGTCTCGGTCGAGCACACAGTTTTAATCTGCCAGGAAGCGCCAGTAATAAAGTAAACTTTCATTACGTCAGAGTGTTGCTGCTTACAAGTGTTACTCCATAGTAATGGCCCATACGAAGGAATGAACACCGCAGCTGCAACAAATCCCAGCCACGAGGTTATTCGATGAAAGCTGCCTCGTTGTGGGATTGTGGTTCTGGCTCGGAACCTGGGTCATTTTCTTGCAGGTATCGCCAGTTTTTCTCATCCAGATCGCTGCCCGAGTCAGAATGTGTGGCATGAGACCAGCCATGCGTAGCGGTCCAGATATGAGATGCACACAGACGTATATCTCATTAATGATATTATGATTGCAGTTACCATGTTAGTTTGGTCGCGGTACGTGGTAGTGGCTGAGTGAAATAAGCAAAGTCCGCGAAATATGGAGCAATAAATACTCTTCGGTAATACTAAATAATATGCACTGAAGCGCCAAACAGACTGGTATAGGCATGCGTATTCAAATACAGGCTGAATACGGCGCTGCGGTTGGCAATGGCAATATAAGAGAACAGGTGTCACGCTCAGTTGTTAGATCGGTTACTACTGCTACAATGACAGGTTATCAAGATTTAAGTGAGTTTGAACGTGATGTTATAGTAGGCGCACGAGCTATGGGACACAGCATCTCCAAAGTAGCGACGAAGTGAGGATGTATGTGTAGTGAACCGTGAGTATCAGGAATCCGGTAAAATAGCAAGTCTCCCACATCACTGCGACCGAATCATTTAACGAAACATCATCGATATGGGCTTTCGGAGCTGAAAGCCCGCTCGTGTATCCTTGATGACTGCACGACACAAAGCTTTACGCCTGCACTAGGCCCTTCAACACCGATATTGGACTACTGGTGACTGGAAATATGTTGCCTGGTCGGACGAGTCTCGTACGAAAGAACAGACACCATTGCTGACCTGAGGCCGTCTAGAACGAAATTACGATTGTATTAATACCTTGAGCTGCTGACGGGCGTTGACGTATAGCAACGGGGACTGGTGAAAATGTGTGCCCGACCGGGATAGAGCGTCCTTCATGTAAGCAGGAGATCCCGGGTTCGAGTCCCGGTCGGGGCACACATTTTCACCTGTGCTCGTTAATATATATCAACGCCCATCAGCAGCTGAAGGTATTAATGTAATTCTAACCTCAGACATTAGTCGAGCCATGCCACGTCGAGTTGCGGTACTTCCGTGTACTCACGGGGGCTTTACACGATGTTAGGGAGGTGTCCCAGTTTCTTTGGCTCTTGAGTGTATATGACTTAAGAGCATTGTCATATATGTAAAAATGTTTTGATTGTATCACTTATGATGCAATTTAGTGGTGATAGAGTCTTCAACGTGTTTCATCAGTACTGTGGTGGCCCGAGGTGAGTGATTGTGGTTGGCAGATACTTCAGTGTACTGTGGGATGTAGAACACTTAGTTCTCTCAGAAAAGGCTATATTCTCTATTACCTTTGAACTTTACCGCATTACTTAATATACTCGCTTATACAATCCTCTCCCTGTTGCATCCATACTGGCATTAACGTTGCGTTACGCGACATATTTAACAGCAGTAATACTCTCTTAAAATAATGCTATTTAAATGAACCTCGAAATGCGAGGAAGCTGCCTTATGTCATTAGGCATGTACTTTTCATTGCATATATGTAATATATTGTTTTCATAATACTTTCTTACAGACTATATTTGCAGTTACTGACGGAAATGCGCAAAATCGTGAAAAGGATTATACATATGAAGAATAAGCGAAATGCTTATACGAAATCACTGTAGAGAATCGTTCGGTTACTCATTTGTTTGTTACGAGTGGTTTTACCTCGTAGTATATCTGGATTTTTTTTTCTTTGTGACTCTGTTGATTGTCGGCAAACTGCAAGTAACGAAAACGCTCTGGGACATTAAAAACTGATATATTTATTAAAGTTTGAATAACGAAACTGGGCAAGCATCGTATGACGTCCGTCAAATGAAACAATAAACGCATTTTCATATGTACGGTAAAGTTCGTTAATCACAGAGTATGTAGCTTTTCCTAAGAGTATTTGTTGCTCAGTATTCCGCGAATTTCTGTTCGCCACACTTATCCACTGTCACGCACCAAGACAGAAGTCCCTTACTATCTTACTAACAGCGCGAGACCAAGCGATAGCTACGAACATAACAACGAGTCGGTGGCAGTCCGTCATGCAGGAAAGTATGTAAGTAAAAGAAAGAAAAGAAAAGAAAAAAGAAACATTCCTACGGCCTACGCAGACCATTGTTTCCCAATCGCGGTAGATGGCGTGGTAATTGACAAATATCCACTGTGCCTGTTTTTGCATTTAAGACACAAAGCATTTGATTCTACGTTTCATTTACGATGTAAATGTAAACCTTTCTGTTCAAAAGGTACATACTGATCTTCAGACATTGCTTGAGTGTGTTGTAAATTTGTACGGGGCAAATAAAAGACATTTCTAGCAAATAAGCTACTTGTATGGTAACGTAGTTTTCTGTTTCCTACGGGGTTGGCTGTGATAAGTGCCCAAACCACGTGAATGCTTCGCCGGGCGTTGTGGCCGAGCGGTTCTAGGCGCTTCATTCTGGAACCGCGCGATCGCTACTAGGGCACTGATGACCTCAGATGATAAGCCCCATAGTGCTCAGAGCCATTTGAACCATTTGAAGCTGAATGCTTCACTTCGGTCGCCTCCCTCGAACCCCGCCAACAGGGTGACCGATTTAGATGTGCGTTTCCGCCCAACCGCTGTAAATCTCACGATGGCCGCTACGCGGAACACAAGCCACAACCACTCTAATAATTTAAATTTCCCACAAGGTGATAATGACAGGCTCACCTGCCATGGATACTCAACGAAATCAAGCATTCCAATGGTGAGCGGCATGGGTACTCAGCGATAGTAAGCATCCCGATGGGAACAAAATAGTATTACCTCAAAATCTTGTTACTGGATCACGTTAAACGTCGATTCTAAGCAGACACTGGAACCGGTAACCACGTTACACTCTACAGTCCAATTTGGAAGAATCAAGTAGGTATCCCACTGCTGTCAAGGACGCCTCCCGACGCACTTTCGCTCAGTTCGAAGCGGGACTCAAGAATGAAGACAGCTCTACCCCAGCCAATGAGATTCCAGGCCGAAGGCGTTTGTGGAAACCTCATGGAAAGTGGTGGTATACCGCCATACGACCCGACAACCAGGAGTCATGCTCCGGGGTGCCATTACTTTTCACAGTAAGGCCTCTTTGGTTATCAGCCGCGACACCCTTACAGCACTGCAGTGGTACGTCCAAGACATTGCACCACGTGCTGTTTTTTTTTTTTTTTTTTTTTTTTTGTTCTTCATGAGTAGCCATTCTGGTCTGACACTTCAGAAAGACAATGCCTGTCAGCACACGGCGAGAGTTTCTACTGCTTGTCTTCGTCCTTGCCAAACCATACCTCGGCCGGCAAGGTTGCCTGGTCTCTCTCCAACTGAGAACGTTCGGAGCATTATGGGCAGCACCTCATCTGCATGGATACTCTGCAAAGTACATTGAAGTGCCTGGCAGAGGGATCATCGAACCACCTTCACAATCCTCTATTATTCCAAACTCGTAAACCTCGCGAAACAACGAACACCTATATCTTTTCGTACGAGCTCTGCTTTCCCTTATCGTGGTGATCGTTTCTCCCTATGTAGTCAGTGTCAACAATATATTTTCGCATTCGGAGTAGAAAGTTGGTGAATTTCATGACAAGATTCCGTCGGAACGAAAAACGGCTTTCTTTTAATGATGTCCAGCCCAAATCCTGTATCATTTCTGTGGCACTCTCTCCCATATTTCGCGATAATACAATACGTGCTGCCCTTCTTTGAACTTTTTCGATGTACTCAGTCAGTCTTATCTGGTAAGGAACCCACACCACGCAGCAGTATTCTAAAAGAGGACGGATAAACGTAGTGTAGTCAGTCTCGTTAGTAGATCTGTTACATTTTCTAAGTGTCCTACCAATAAAACGGAGTCTTTGGTTAGCCGTCCCCACAACATTTTCTTTGTGTTCCTTCCAATTTTTGGTTGTTCGTAATTGTAATTCCTAGGCATTTAGTTGAATCTACGGCCTTCATATTTGACTGATTTATCGTGTAACCGAAGTTTAACGGATTCCTTTCAGCACTCAAATCGATGACCTCACGCTTTTCGTTATTTAGGGTCAATTGCCAATTTTCGCACTATACAGATATATTTTCTAAATCGTGTCGTAATTTGTTTTGCTCTTCTCACGACTTTACTAGTCGATAAACGACAGGGTCATCTGCAAACAATCTATGACAGCTACTCAGATTGTCTTCCAAATCGTTTATAAATATAAGGAACAGAAAAGGGCCTATAAACTACCTTTGGAACGCCAGAAGTCACTTCTGTTTTACTCGATGGTTTTCCATCGATTGCTACGAACTGTGACTTCTCTGACAGCAAATCACAAATCCAGTCACAAAACTGAGACGATATTCCAAAGCACGCAATTTCACTAAAAGCCGCTCATGTGGTACAGTGTCAAAAGCCTTCTGTATATCCAGAAATACGGAATCGATCTGAAATCACTTGTCAATAGCAGTCAACACTTCACATGTTACATAAGAACGATCTTCACTAAATCCATGTTCACTGTGTGTCAATAGATCGTTTTCTTCGATGTAATTCATAATGTTGTCCTACTACCTTTCTTGAATATTGGTGTGACCTGTGCAGCTTTCCAGTCTTTGGGTACGGATCTTTCGTCGGGATTTCGCCGATCTAACGCGACAGTTCGACAGAATTTTGGCACGATATACCTCAGGAGAACATCCAACAACTGTACTTAATAATGCCGAATCGAATAAATACCTGAATAAGCACCAGATGTGGATCAACGCGTTACTTACTTGCTCGATTTCTGAAGCACTTTCTGTTGGATAAATCATCCACATTGTTCTGTACATGTACTACACATTGACGGATTTTCGTCTCATTCGCATTATTCTTTCATGGCCTATAGTTTTTATGTGTGTTATAACGTATATCCATACTCACAGAATGACTAGGAAGATGCGTTATAAATATGGTGAAAATACTGTTTAATTATTTGCAGTATCCTTAATATGGGAAAACCAATAATAATTAGTCTAAAACAGATTGCTGTTCAAAAAGGACTGTCATCTCTTTTTTGCAAAGCATTTGCAGAAGAGAACGCTTCTGCTCATATAGTGTGTTTACCTTTAATCACTTTCAATAGATGGTTCAAATTGCTCTGAGCCCTATAGGACTTAACATCTGAAGTCATCAGTCCCCTAGACCTGGAACTACTTAAGCCTAACTAACCTAAGGACATCACACACATCCATGCCCGAGGCAGGATTCGAACCTGCGACAGTAGCAGCAGCGCATTCCCGGGCTGAAGCGCCTAGAACCGCTCGGCCACAGCGTCCGGCAAATTCCAATAGATCATCGAACATTGAGAACAGCTGAAATCTCTCAAATTGAATGAAGCTCCATGGCTCGGCCGATCCCTTAACACGGTGCATGGTATTTGCGGCAGTTCTGTTAACTATAATCCATCGTCCATCGCACGAACAAAAAGCCCTGCCCAGTAGTTGGAAGAAATCACAGATCGCACCCGTTTACAAGAAGGGCAGTACACGTGATCCTCAAAACTTCCGTCCGGTATCCTTGATATCGATTTGTTATAGAATCTTCGAATATATTCTAAATTAAAAAATAACGAGGTATCTCTGACAGAATGACCTCCCCATGGCAACCTGTATGATTTCCGAAAACAATGATCACGTGAAACCCAACTCGCTATTTTCTCAGATGACTGCTAAAAGTAATGGACGAAGGCAGATAAATGCAGTATTTTTCGATTTTCGAAAAGTATTTGATTCAGTACCACTGCTATACTATTGTCAAAAGTAAGGCACTATGAGGAATCAATGAAAATTTGCGTCAGTTGAGGATATTTGATAAGGAGAATGTAGCTTGTAATCTTGGATGAAGAGTCATCATTAAGTATCAAAGTAACTTAGATTGTGCCCCAGGGAAGTGTCTTGGAAGCCTTGCTGTTGATATTGTGCAGGGATATGCTAAAGTCCGTATTATTTCAAAAGTCAATATTTCACGGAATAATGCAGGTAGAGAGAGCCGCACGCGGTAGCCGAGTTGTCTTGGGCGCCTTGCCCCGGTTCGCACGGCTCCCCTCGGAGGTTCGAGCCCTTCCTCGGGCACGGGTGTGTGTTTTGTCCGTAATGTAAGTCAGTTTAAGTTAGGGACCGATGGTCTCAGCTGTTTGGTCCCATAGGAACTTACCACAAATTTCCCAAATTTAGGTTTTTACTGAAACTAAAGAAAGTGCAAATGACAAATAATCCTGAGTTAATAACGAGCATCAAAACCGTTATAGGGATTAGTGAACACAAGGTTGTCGTAGCGAGACTGTATATTGTAATCCCGAAATCCTCGAAAAACAAACAAAAAGTATACCTATTCAAAAATGCTGATAAAAATTCACTTGACGCCTTCCTGAGAGACTCATTCCAAATTAATAATATAAGTGTAGACCAGAAGTCGTTTGCATTCAAAAAATAGTATCGGCAGCAATTGAGAGATTTATACGAAATAAACTAACAAACGGCGGAGCTGATCCTCCGTGGTACACAAAACGGGTTAGAACACTGTTGCAGAAACAACGAAACAAACATGCCAAATTTAAACAGACGCAAAATCCCTAAGATTGCGCTAAATTCCGGGCTTCTCTAAAGGATAGCCAGAGTTCAATGCGAGATGCCTATAACAGTTTCCACGACGAAACTTTGTCTCGAAACCTGGCAGACAAATCCAAGATATTCTGGTCGTATATGAAGTATGCTAGTGGCAATTTACAATCAATGCCTCCTCTGCGCTATAACACTGGAGATACTATCGAAGACAGAGCTACCGAAGTAGAGTTACTAAACGCAGCCTTCCGAAATGCCTTCACAAAAGAAGAAGTAGTAAATGTTCCAGAATTCGAATCGAGAACAGCTGCCAACGAGAGCAACGTTGAAGTAAATCCTTGGAGTAGTGAAGCAACTCAAATCACTTAATAAAAGCAAGTCTTCTGCCCCAGACTGTATAAAAATTTGGTTCCTTTCCGAGTATGCTGATGCATTAGCTCCATGCTTAACAATCATATACAACCGTCCGCTCAACGTGAGATCTGTACCCCAATACTGGAAGGTTGCACAGGTCACACCAATATACAAGAAAGGTAGTAGGAGTAATCCACTAACTTGCAGGACCATATCGTTAACGTCGATATGCAGCAGGACTTTAGAACATATATTGTGTTCGAACATTACGAATTACCTCGAAGGAAACGGTCTATTGACACGCAGTCAACATGGGTTTAGTAAAGATCGTTCCTGTGAAACACAACTAGCTCTTGTTGAGTGCTATTGACAAGGGATTTGAGATCGATTCCGTATTTCCGGAAGGCTTTTGACACTGTACCGCACAAGCGGCTCGTAGTGAAAATGCGTGATTATGGAATATCGTCTCAGTTTTGTGACTGGATTGGCCATTTCCTGTCACGGAGGTCACAATTCTTAGTAATTGACGGAACGTCATCGAGTAAAGCAGAAGTGATTTCCGGCGTTCCCCAAGGTAGTGCTATAGGCCCTTTTCTGTTCCTTATCCATATAAACGATTTGGGAGACAATCTGAGCAGCTGTCTTCGGTTGTTTGCAGATGACGCTTCCGTTTATCGACTAATAAAGTCATCAAAAGATCAAATTTAAATTACTCTGAGCACTATGGGACTCAACTGCTGCGGTCACTAATCCCCTAGAACTTAGAACTACTTAAACCTAACTAACCTAAGGACATCACACACAGGATTCGAATCTGCGACAGTAGCAGTCGCACGGTTCCGGACTGCGCGCCTAGATCAAAAGATCGAAATAAACTGCAAAATGATTTAGAAAAGATATCTGATTGTGCGAAAAGTTGCAGCTGACCCTAAATAACGAAAAGTGTGAGATCATCCACAAGAGTACTAAAAGGAACTCTTTAAACTTAGGTTACACGATAAATAGGTCTAATCGAAAAGCCGTAAATTCAACTATATATCTAGGTATTACAATTACGAACAAGTTAAATTGGACAGAACACATAGAAAATGTTGTGGGAAAGGCTCACCAAAGGCTGCGTTTTATTTTCAGGACACTTAGTAGGTCGGTTATATTTTCTAAGGAGACTGCCTACACTACACTTGTCCGTCCTCTTTTAGAATACTGCTGCGCGGTATGGAATACCTACCAGATAGGACTGACGGAGTACATCGAAAAAGTTCAAAGAAAGGCAGCACATTTTGTTTTATCGCGAAATATGGGAGAGAGTGTCACCGAAATGATACCGGATGTGGGTTAGGCATCATTTAAGGCGTTTTTCGTAGTGACGGAATCTTCTCACGAAATTCCAATCACCAACTTTCTCCTCCGGGTGCGAAAATGTTTTGTTGACACCGAACTATATAGGGAGGCACGATCACCACCATAAAATAAGGGAAATCAGAGCTCGTACGGAAAGATACAGGTTTTCATTCTTTCCCCGCGCTATACGAAATTGGAATAATAGAGAATTGTGAAGGTGTTTCTATGAACCCTCTGCCAGGCACTTAAATGTAATTTGCAGAGTATCCATGTAGATGTAGATGTAGATGTACACCAACAGATGGCTCTTTATATGATACAAAAGCAATATTTAGCATAGCAATGGAGTTTTGAAGATGTTACTTATAACAAATGCTCAGTATGTCGGCCGTCATTCACCCACAGTGCCTGTAGTCAGGCGACAACGTTGTGAAATGCTCTGTACAACTCACCAGTAGTTATGGTGAAAAACTGCGTCGAGTGTTGTCTTTTAGCATCGTTAATGCGGTCGGACGATCGCGGGTGACTTGAGACCTCAGCTAAGCCCACAGCCAATAATCACACGTACTGAGGTCTGGGGAGCCGGGAGTGGCTGCTCAGCTCGTGATCCTCACTAAATAATGTGCGCGAGACATCTTGCACACGTGTAGCAGTGCGGAGTGGGGCGCCGTCCTGGATAAAAGTCGTACCTTTCGGAGAGTGTTTATTAGCCAGACATGGGACGATGCGATTTAGTAACATCGACCTACCTCGCACCCGCCACGCTGACAGTTTGCAAAGTTGCCCGTCTGTTGCCCAGTTTTACTGTCTTTTTACATTTCAATAAAGGCCGATGCCATTTCAGGCATTTGTTTCACTTTTTACCACTCGACCGAAATTGTTCTGTGAATTAGGCTACAGGAAAGTTAAGGAGGTATTCGGGAAACAAAGAGAAGCAGCTGTACGAATATAAAGATCTCAGATGGAGAACCAGTCTTCAGCAAAGATGGGAAAGGTGGGAGGTCGAAGGAGTATGTAGAGGGTCTATACAAAGTGTGGGGCAGCGGGTTAACAGTAGTCATTGTAATCACTCACATTTGTTGTTGTTGTTTTGGTCTTCAGTCCTGAGACTGGTTTGATGCAGCTCTCCATGCTACTCTATCCTGTGCAAGCTGCTTCATCTCCCAGCACCTACCCCAACCTACATCCTTCTGAATCTGCTTAGTGTAGTCATCTCTTGGTCTCCCTCTACGATTTTTACCCTCCACACTGCCCTCCAGTACTAAATTGGTGATTCCTTGATGCCTCAGAACATGTCCTACCAACCGATTCCTACTTCTAGTCAAGTTGTGCCACAAACTCCTCTTCTCCCCAACTCTATTCAATACATTCTCATTAGATATGTGATCCACCCAACTAATCTTCAGCATCTTTGTATAGCACCACATTGCGAAAGCTTCTATTCTCTTCTTGTCCAAACTATTTATCGTCCACGTACTCCATACAAATACTTCTAAATCTATACTCGGTTTTAACAAATTTCTCTTCTTCAGAAACGCTTTCCTTGCCATTCTCGGTCTACATTTTATATCCTCTCTACTTAGAACATCATCAGTTATTTTTTTCCCCAAATAGCAAAACTCCTTTACTACATTAAACGTCTCATTTCCTAATCCAATTCCCTCAGCATCACAGGCCTTAATTCGACTACATTCCATTATCCTCGTTTTGCTTTTGCTGATGTTCATCTTATATCCTCCTTTCAAGACACTGTCCATTCCGTTCAACTGCTCTTCCAAGTCCTTTGCTGTCTCTGAGGTTCGCGAATGACATTGTAACTCTGTCAAAGTTTTTATTTCTTCTCCATGAATTTTAATACCTACTCCGAATTTATATTTGGTTTTCTTTACTACTTGCTCAATATACAGATTCAATAGCATCGGGGAGAGGCAACAATCCCGTCTCAATCCCTTTCCAACCACTGCTTCTCGATCGTGCCCCTTGACTCTTATAACTGCCATCTGGTTTCTGTTAAAATTGAAAATAGACTTTCGCTCCCTGTATTTTACCCCTGCCACCTTCAGAATTTGAAAGAGAGTATTCCAGTCAACACCGTCAAAAGCTTTCTCTAAGTCTACAAATGCTAGGAATGTAGGTTTGCCTTTCCTTAATCTTTCTTCTAAGATAAGCCGTAGGGTCAGTATTGCCTCACGTGTTACAGCATTTCTACGGAATCCAAACTGATCTTTCTTGAGTTCGGCTTCTACCAGTTTTTCCATTCTTCTGTTAAGAATTCGTGCTAGTATTTTACAGCCGTGACTTATTAAACTGATAGTTCGGTAATTTTCACATCTGTCAACACTTGCTTCCTTTGGAATTGGAATTATTATATTCTTCTTGAAGTATGAGGGTATTTCGCCTGTCTCATATATCTTACTGACCAGATGGTAGAGTTTTGTCAGGACTGGCTCTCCCAAGGCTGTCAGTAGTTCTAATGGAATGTTGTCCACTCTCGGGTCTTTGTTTCGACTCAGGTCTTTCAGTGCTCTTTCAAACTCTTCATGCAGTATCATATCTCCCATTTCACCTTCATCTACATCCTCTTTCATTTCCATAACATTGTCCTCAATTACATTGCCCTTGTATAGACCCTCTATATACTCCTTCCACCTTTCTGCTTTCCCTTCTTTGCTTAGAACTGGGTTTCCATCTGAGCTCTTGATATCCATGCAAGTGGTTCTCCTTTCTCCTTTCTTCCTGTAGGCAGAATCTATCTTATCCCTAGTGAGATGAGCCCTCTACATTCTTACATTTGTCGTCTAGCCATCCCTGCTTAGCCATTTTGAACTTCCTGCCGATCTCATTTTTGAGACGTTTCTATTCCTTTTTGCCCGCTTCATTTACTGCATTTTTATATTTTCTCCTTTCATCAATTAAATTCAATATTTCTTCTGTTACCCAAAGATTTCTAGCATCTCTCGTCTTTTTATCTACCTGATCCTCTGCTGCCTTGACTTCTTCATCCCTCAGAGCTACCCATTCTTCTTCTGCTGTATTTCTTTTCCCACATTCTTGTCAATTGTGCCCCTATGCTCTCCCTAACACTCTGTACAATCTCTGGTTTAGTCAGTTTATCCACGGTCCCATCTCCTTAAATTCTCCCCTTTTCGCAGTTTCTTCAGTTTTAATCTGCAATTCATAACCAATAGATTGTGGTCAGAGTCCACATCTACCCCTGAAAATGCCTTACAATTTGTCGGCCTGAGTGGCCGAGCGGTTCTAGGTGCTACAGTCTGGAACCGCGCGACCGCTACTGTCGCAGTTTCGAATCCTGGCTCGGGCATGGATGTGTGTGATGTCCTTAGGTTAGTTAGGTTTATTTATTTCCGATTTCTAGGGGACTGATGACCTCAGATTTTAAGTCCCATTGTGCTCAGAGCCATTTGAACCTTATTTTTTGTCATTAAAATTTAAAACCTGGTTCCTAAATCTCTGTCTTACCATTATATAATCTATCTGATACCTTCTAGTATCTCTAAGCTTCTTCCATGTATACAACCTTCTTTCATGATTCTTGAACCAATTTATATTCACTCATAGGGGGAAATATTTGAAATATTAGAATGATTAGAATTATTTAGAATTTCTGTAAATATTTCTCGCCGTCGTTTACGAGAGCTTGGAAAATTTTGATGGTGACAATGTAGTTCGGAATATTTAAACAATTGTGGCGCTTTATTATCCCAATTGTGCAAGGAATTCCATCAACATAACTCTCCAAGCGTTATTACACTGTTGAAAATCCTTTTCATCAACCTCATAGCACTGTGCGACCACACCTCCAACCACTTCGCGAGGCTGGCCATTTCGCCTATTTCTTCATGCGGAGGCTGCACTACTCCCACTCAGGTCCATGACTGGCTACTGGCAGAGCGGAAGTTGCACTAATCCCTAAACAAAAGCTTCAGCTGGTGGCAAAGTTTCGATATTTGATACCTGAGAAATTCCTCTTGAAGCACATGCTCTCTCTCTCTCTCTCTCTCTCTCTCTCTCTCTCAAGCAGTCACGTCATGTAGTGTGCCACTGCCAGGACTGTACGCACCGTTGGTCATTGTTGGTTTAAACCACAAACAAAGCAGCATTTACCTGGTAAACCCCAGGTGTGGATGTCTTGGAAATATTCCCGCACTCTATCTGACTGATTGAGTAATTAATTACATCGATACCCTTTTTGTGGACAGTTTTTCCTTGCTTCCTATTGGTGGATAATAGAACTGGAATATTTGATGGGATGTTATCCTACAACCTCCCAGCCGGCCGGAGTGACCGAGCGTTTCTAGGCGCTTCAGTCTGGAACCGCGCGACTGCTACGGCCGCAGGTTCGAATCCTGCCTCGAGCATGGATGTGTGTGATGTCCTTAGGTTAGTTAGGTTTAAGTAGTTCTAAGTTCTAGGGGACTGATGTCCTGAGCTGTTAAGTCCCATAGTGCTCACAGCCATTTTTACAACCTCCCAGTATGCAAACCCTACTGTTATTTTTTTCACTTGCCTCCTATCGGTCGATACTAGTACAGTTAGGTCATTTGGTAGAAAGTCCATTAAGTTGAAGATAACTGAAAATTTCGAAGTTCAGTTCAGTTGCACGCTATGTCTATAAACAATCTGTGGAGGGTTTGTACTGGTGCCACAATGAGATGGAGATGGAGGAGAACGAGAAGGAAGGGTCTACTGCCTGATATGATAGAGACAACAGCAAATACCACTGAAAGACAGAGATCACTGTGATGTATTGAGAAGCACTAAACCTGACACACTTAAACCACCTCCTGATCGTCCACACACAGCGCACCTGTCCCCTCGTACACCGCCATTGCCAACGCTCAGAGGCCAGAGAAAACTGTAGCAGCCATGGATGTGCGTGTATACCAGAATGCACCATCCAAGCCATGCGCGGAGTCCAGGGATAATTGAGTTGTAGGACTTCGTATTTCATCAATGCGTTCAGGACCAACACTTGGCAGTGATCAATACTGAATTGCTCAATTGGCCATGGAGAATACATGCAACACACGCGATCGAAAAGACAGCTATACTCGTACTGAGTATCAGTTCGCTATTCAGCTATCCAGAGGGCATAATCGCCGGGAGTTGTCCTGCAGCTGTGCGCAAAAAACGACTAGTCCGCTGGCTTGAACTTTTCTTTGTCTCTACCACACGCAAGAGCTTTTAGCCAGCAAACCCATTTGTTCTGGCCACAGTCTACCTCTGCCACGTGCTCCTCATGACGAACTTTGTCGTCCTAGGAAACCAGCGACGTATTTATCACTGTAATTACAATCACATAGTTCGATTGCAGCCCCAACCTGATAACATTAAACAGAGATCGAAGTAACAGAAACACCTCCTCCTGAGGACTGTGGCTCTGGAAATATCAATAACCCTCTTATGACTGGGCACCTCCTTATGGCTATCGATGCCTTGAAACTGCAGTCCCCCATGTCAAACCCATATCTCCCTTATGACTGGACACAGCCGTTTTCTTTGTACATGTTGAAACAATAACCACAGTCACTTCACACCCCCAAAACTAGCTTTATAAGCCTGCCATTCACACCGCCTACTAAGTACAATACTTCGCCAGTAACTGAATGCTGGTGGCTCCAAGCAATATTCAGTGGAAAACCGCGATGGATCGACATGCCTCATTTGTTTACCTTGCATGTGTGTCTTAGGAAGAGAGGCATAATCGTCTTATGAGCTACCAGATATTAAAAACACGATCGCAAAGACCGTGTTATTGTAACCCCGCATAAAAATCGGTCTTCGTTCTACAGACACCCAAGTATCAACAACGATATCCATGCTGAAAAGTATACCTTCCTTATAAATCGAGGTATGCTAGTGCTTCTGAATAAAGTAGTCTTCCGCACAAATACCAAGATATTGAACGTGGATAGTGATTGCGGTTTCTGTATTAACAGACCGAAAGTGTAGGTGCACATTGCTAGCGATGTAAGCCCGTAATTAAATCAACACTATCACCGAATTTAGAAAGTGATGCAGCTAAGAAACATGGTACTAGTCCAATATTTGCAACTGCTTCTTGCAGCTGCTACGTATTTGTCACACTGACAAACAGTATTTGTAGCGTCTTCTATATCGATAGTATGTAGACAGTGTAACAGAGGTTCTGCGATATATCCACGTGGCTATAGGGGAGGTTGATGGTTGATTGAGAATGATCACATACAGTGGATGGTATGTTATATGAGCAATCACTTAAAAATGCATCACTAGATGGACCTCATAAAATATGTATAAAATCCCATGACTTCTCAGGTCTTTAGTGTCAAGCTTTCAGCCAGAAATGCTGTCTGGAATTTAGTACCATTCAGCCACATATTTTGGGTGCATCCTATCGCGTTGTCTTAATGATTACAGCGTCCAGTCCCGGTAGCTGAGTGGTCAGCTCGACAGAATGTCAATCCTAAGCGACCGGGTCCGATTCCCGGCTGGACTGGAGATTTTTTCCGCTCAGGGACTGGATGTTGTGTTGTTCTAACCATCATCATTTCATCCCCCATCGACGCCCAACTCGTCGAAGTGGCGTCAAACCGAAAATGTCGTCCTAACCGCCGTCTGCTTCACGTCTGCTGTGCAGCGAGCTACGTTATTTAAGTATTAACTGTATTTTTCTTACTTGTCACTTCTTTTACCGTGTGTTTTTGCTTTTAGGAAGCTTTAATTGTCGACTGCTATTAATAGTGTTCCATAGATTTCGTGTTAGTTTTGAATACAGTCAGAGAGAGTCCCTTTAGTGAGCCATAGTGCCAGTAGTGCTAGTGTTTGTTTTCAATACAGTCCAGAGACGGGTAGTGCTATTTTCATTGTTTTCTACAAGAAGTGGCTAGCAATCACAGTTTAGTCAATAATCAGCCGCCTTTAGTGAATTAGCAGTCTAGTTAAAAGTTTATTAAGTCTCTTCAGTAAATTAATTCCTTAGGATGGATAGGATGTGTGACTGCTGTGTACGGACGCACGAGGAGCTGGCCACTCTTCGCGAACAGCTGAGCGTGTTGATGGCCGCGGTCTTCCGTCTTCAGGCTGCTACCTCGGAGTGTAGCGGCAGTGGGGAGTCTGGAGCGTCGCAAGGTACACCCCAGGTGTTACATGCTTCACCCACTGTCCCTGCTGTCAAGATATCTTCTCGGGTACCGGGCGCGGTTGGGCCACCCTCTCCGCAAGGGGAGTGGCGGGTTCAGTGGCGTTCGCGGCGCACGAGGCGGAGGGTCAATGTGGAGGCTGGCCGTGTGGCATCACCCGCTCTGTCTGTGAGTGGACATGTGGCTGCTCCTTCAGCAAGGTCCGAGCAGGCACACGGGGGGAGGGGTTTATTAGTTATTGGGAGCTCCAACGTTAGGGGGGTGATGGAGCCCGTTAGGAAAATAGCGGAAAGGTCGGGGAAGAAGGCCAGTGTTCACTCTGTCTGCTTGCCGGGGGGTCTCATCCGAGATGTGAAGGAGGCCCTACCGGCGGCGATAGAGAGCACTGGGTGCACCTGACTGCAAATTGTTGCTCATGTCGGCACGAATGACTCCTGCCGTCTGGGTTGAGAGGTCATCCTCAGTTCGTACAGGCGGTTGGCGGAATTGGTGAAGGCGGAAAGCCTCGCTCGCGGGGTGGAATCTGAGCTAACTATTTGTAGTATCGTTCCCAGAACCGATCGCGGTCCTCTGGTTTGGAACCGAGTGGAAGGCTTAAACCAGAGGCTCAGACGATTCTGCGGAGAACTGGGGTGCAAATTTCTTGACCTCCGCTATCGGATGCAGAAATGTAGGGTCCCCCTGAATAGGTCAGGCGTGCACTACAGGCCGGAAGCGGCTACAATGGTAGCGGAGTACGTGTGGAGTGCACATGGGGGTTTTTAGGTTAGAGAATTCCCTCCCTAGGCCCGACAAGACGCCTCCTGAGACGCGGCAAGGTAGGAGTAGGCAAAATGCAACAGGGAATAACAATATTAATGTGCTAATAGTAAACTGCAAAAGCGTCTATAGAAAGGTCCCAGAACTGCTCTCATTAATAAACGGTCACAGCGCCCATATAGTACTAGGGACAGAAAGTTGGCTGAAACCAGACGTAAACAGTAATGAAATCCTAAACTCAGATTGGAATGTATACCGCAGAGACAGGCTGGACAGTGAACGGGGAGGCGTGTTTATAGCGATAAGAAGTGCAATAGTATCGAAGGAAATTGACGGAGATCCGAATTGTCAAATGATTTGGGTGAGGGTCAAGGATAAAGCAGGCTCAGACATCTTAATTGGATGTCTCTATAGGACCCCGGGCTCAGCACATGAAGAATAATTTGGAAAACATTTCGAGTACATTTCCCCACCATGTTAGAGTTCTGGGTGGAGATTTTAATTTGCCGGATACAGACTGGGTGACTCAAACGTTCATAACGGGTGGCAGGGACAAAGAATCCAGTGAAATTTTTTTAAGTGCTTTATCTGAAAACTACCTTGAGCAGTTAAACAGAGAACCGACTCGTGGCGATAACATATTAGACCTTCTGGTGACAAACAGACCCGAACTATTTGAATCAGTTAATGCAGAACAGGGAATCAGCGATCATAAAGCGGTTACTGCATCGATGATTTCAGCCGTAAATAGAAATATTAAAAAAGGTAGGAAGATTTTTCTGTTTAGCAAAAGTGACGAAACGCAGATTACAAAGTACCTGATGGCTCAACATAAAAGTTTTGTCTCAAATACAGATAGTGTTGAGAATCAGTGGACAAAGTTCAAAACCATCGTACACTATGCGTTAGATGAGTATGTGCCAAGCAAGATCGTAAGCGATGGAAAAGAGCCACCGTGGTACAACAACCGAGTTAGAAAACTGCTGCGGAAGCAAAGGGAACTTCACAGCAAACATAAACATAGCCAAAGCCTTCCAGACAAACAAAAATTACGCGAAGCGAAAGGTAGTGTGAGGAGGGCTATGCGAGAGGCGTTCAATGAATTCGAAAGTAAAGTTCTATGTACTGACTTGGCAGAAATCCTAAGAAATGTTGGTCCTATGTCAAAGCGGTAGGTGGATCAAAACAAAATGTCCACTCTGTGATCAAAATGGTACTGAAACAGAGGATGACAGACTAAAGGCCGAAATACTAAATGTCTTCTTCCAAAGCTGTTTCACAGAGGAAGACTGCACTGTACTTCCTTCTCTAGATTGTCGCACAGTTGACAAAATGGTAGATATCGAAATAGACGACAGAGGGATAGAGAAACAATTAAAATTGCTCAAAAGGGGAAAGGCCGCTGGACCTGATGGGATACCAGTTTGATTTTACACAGAGTACGCGAAGGAAGTTGCCCCCCTTCTTGCAGCAGTGTACCGTAGGTATCTAGAAGAGCGAAGCGTTCCAAAGGATTGGAAAAGGGCACAGGTCCTCCCCGTTTTCAAGAAGGGACATCGAACAGATGTGCAGAACTATAGACCTATATCTCTAACGTCGATCAGTTGTAGAATATTGGAACACGTATTATGTTCGAGTACAATGTATTTTCTGGAGACTAGAAATCTTCTCTGTGGGAATCAGCATGGGTTTTGAAAAAGACGGTCATTTGAAACCCCGCTCGCGCTATTCGTCCACGAGACTCAGAGGGCCACAGACACTGGTTCACAGGTAGATGTCGTGTTTCTTGACTTCCGCAAGGCGTTTGACACAGTTCCCCACAGTCGTTTAACGAACAAAGTAAGAGCATGCGGACTATCAGACCAATTGTGTGATTGGATTGAGGAGTTCCTAGATAACAGAACGCAACATGTCATTCTCAATGGAGAGAAGTGTTCCGAAGTAAGAGTGATTTCAGGTGTGCCGCTGGGGAGTGTCATAGGACCGTTGCTTTTCACAATAAATGACCTGGTGGATGACATCGGAAGTTCACTGAGGCTTTTTGCAGGTGATACTGTGGTGTATCGAGAGGTTGCAACAATGGAAAATTGTACTGAAACGCAGGAGGATCTGCAGCGAATTGACGCATGGTGCAAGGAATGGCAATTGAATCTCAATGTAGACAAGTGTAATGTGCTGCGAATACATAGAAAGATAGATCCCTTATTTATCTACAAAATAGGTCAGCAACTGGAAGCAGTTAATTGCATAAATTATCTGGGAGTACGCATTAGGAGTGATTTAAAATGGAATGATCATATAAAGTTGATCGTCGGTAAAGCAGATGCCAGACCGAGATACGTTGGAAGAATTCCAAGGAAATGCAATCCGAAAAAAAAGGAAGTAGGCTGCTGTACGCTTGTTCGCCCACTGCTTGAATACTGCTCAGCAGTGTGGGATCCGCACCAGATAGGTTTGATAGAAGAGACAGAGAAGATCCAACGGAGAGCAGCGCGCTTCGTTACAGGATCATTTAGTAATCGCGAAAGCGTTACGGGATGATAGATAAACTCCAGTGGAGAGTCGCTCAGTAGCTCGGTACGGGATTTTGTTAAAGTTTCGAGAACATACCTTCACCGAAGTGTCAAGCAGTATATTGCTCCCTCCTACGTATATCTCGCGAAGAGACCATGAGGATAAAATCAGAGAGATTAGAACCCCCACAGAAGCATACCGACAATACATCTTTCTACGAACAATACGAGACTGGAATAGAAGGGAGAACCGATAGAGGTACTCAGGGTACCCTCCTCCACACATCGTCAGGTGGCTTGCGGAGTATGAATGTAGATGTAGAAAGACTTGCACCCGGCGAACACTCTACCCGACGGGAGGCCACAGTGACACGAGATTCACATTTTCATGATTACAGCCACTGGTAGATTATATTCACGGCACTCTCCTATCTCAAAACTAGTTACCTCTTTCGATCCTGTCTGCTAAGGACCCTGTACGGCAAAACTCCATCGTGATTTTAATCAGTCCCTCTGCACCTTGTAACTCTCCCTCGGTCTCTGCCACGATCTCACTGCAGCCTTGTCCATGTGGTCATCACAGTTTGAGTCGTAACTGAGCCGAAGTTGGAGAGACAAACACGGAGAGCTGAGTTAATGCAACGGGACCATCTTTTTACCGTGTGGTGGAAATGGGAACATTTTGTCGTAGCTCTGCTAACCGGGTGCAATGTGTAAAGCCAGTGGCAAACAAAGCTTTCTCCTGCGACACAAGCTAGTAGGAAAGACAGTACCAGCAGTTACAGTAGTGTTTATGAGGAAAGTTAGGTAGACTCCACATAATATGTCAACTAGAAGATGGACAATGATTTTGCTACAGCTTTGAGGGATGTTTTCAAACTACAAATGGTTCAAATGGCACTGAGCACTATGTGACTTAACTTCTGAGCTCATCAGTCGCCTAGAACTTAGGTTAGTTAGGTTTAATTAGTTCTAAGGACATCACACAAACATCCATGCCCGAGACAGGATTCTGACTTGCGACCGTAGCGGTCTCTCGGTTCCAGACTGTAGCGCCTAGAGCCGCACGGCCACTCCGGCCGCCAGCGGCGGACTTAGCGCACAGCATCCCTCAGGGTGCATTTCTATCTGTCACGAAAACATTATCTCTATCTTCGTTATTTTGTACCATCCAATAGAAAGAAACTATGAGCTATAAAAACTTCACTCTCACCCAATAGAGAATTTGATAAGGTGTTACTGTGTTCCTCTCTTCCGATATGTCAAAAACAAGTACCGTCTGTGTGCTATGTGGAGATCCTACTGAAAATATACAGGTACTGCTTGACTGGAGCAGGTAACCAGTGATCGAAGTCGCTTCAGGACCTGCACTGTAGGACCACCATATCCCACAGACTATCAATTAAAATAGAGTGTCATTGGGCCTTTGTTTGATATGTTGCTTTCCGCTGTAACACATCGAAGTAGTATATGTCTGCAGCTTTGTACACCGCCATACTTTTTTTTTTTTTTTTTGTCCACCATGACTTCAAGGTCTGTGTCAGGTGTTAAACCGACATAAACACATTTCGATCCATTGGCTCTCACAGAAAGCTGGACATTGCATGGTGTAAACTATGATGCTGTTCTCACAGCACACAGGATGGTTGAAATAAGAGAGAGGCGGTGTTTCTTACTGACAAAAATGTGGAAAACATCACAACATGTGGAAACTGGAAGAGTTTGCGGCATTGTGGAGCGTTTCCAAACAGCTATACAGAGGTGATGACCTGTACATTTAATCTCATCTTCAATAGTGATGGGGGTAGCAGACGTCTTGGTGTTCCATTATGATTGAAACAGATATCACGTACATAGCTGCAATATAAGGAATCAGTGCTGGTCATCCCTGGAACGTGTTGCTCTCATAAAGACTCTCTCCCCCTCAAACAGGTGGAGTCGGTCAATCATTATGTGGTAATCAACCATGTACCAGTAGATGGAAAAGATGCCACCGATGCACTGTAATAAGCACCACAGTTGATGGTGCTATCAATTTCAGCAATATTATCAGTTTTTCCATAATGTCAACGCTGACCAGTGACATGGTAGCATGTTTCCCAGGTTCTACATCATCACTAAACTGCCCCCCTCTACTTTGCGAGTACCATTGCGAATGTAGATAGATGACTGGTGCATATGTACAAGAATTATCGATGAATGGGTGTACTGCACAAAGTAGACCAGACAGCATCTCTACTTATGAAGTTAGGTTATCTACATATTTCTAGCAGTTTGATCATACTGCGTAATTTAGTATTACGATTGCCCATCTTTCCCTGCGTGGATGTGGGTCACAGACTATTCTTGCATTGATTAGATAAAGTTGGATATTGAAAGGTCTCCTTGCACTGTCTTTGACCAACCCTCCCTAAAAACTGTCTCCTATTTCATTTTAAACTGACTAGAAGTAGGAGGTTATTATACCCATTAAACCCCAGGTCTCGTGAAGGAACAGAGAGAGCTGAATCCGTAACAGGTGTTCAGGGAGACTATTCTACACCAATCGTACTCACAGCGCATCTCCAGATGCAGACATGTGGAAGAGGTTAGCACCCCTTATCGGTGTATGGTAGATATGAAAGTGTTGTGATGATATAACAGATGATCGTAAAGAAGAAATTTGTGCATGATTGAGCTCCAGACGAATGTAGTTTAGAACTGGTAGCACAGTAGATTCATATAAAATATTCCAAATTATTGGTCCTGTGTTTTGCGCCCATACAAGTAAGGTATCAGAAAGAGAGAAATGATCGTGGAACATAAACACATTCCAAGGCCTACATGGTCCTGCATTAAACACGCTATAATGCTAGAGCTGTGCTGCTTGTGACTTCTGAGTCGTGTGGAATACAACGCTGTTAATATTCCAGTGTAATAAAGCGCATGATATACATTCTTCCTGTGACTTTCTTTATGGTGAACTATGATGACGCACTGTAAGGTGATAAAACTACTACCTATCTCGCCAAAGAAGGCATTAATTCTTAGTAAAACAAACACTCCAACTTTGTAAACACCTGGTGTCATACACCTCTGTAAAAGTATGAAGGCCAATTACAGTTCAGAAATTGTGATCTTTTCACAACAGTCCCATAAAATGGTCGTCAGCAGGCAAAAATGCATACGAAGGAACAGCGACAGCTTACAAGGAAATAAGCACTACAGGCAGTGCCAGAGAATGTGTAACAGTCCTACAGTTTACCATAGCCCCTTGTAACCTTCCTCTTGCACACAGATGTAATGGTTCGATTTTAGGTTGTATTGCTCATGTGCACGATAATATTGCCATCTCCGCTATTAAGGTGTCTTTATGTAGCGCCATTCTACCACCCTCCTCCAGAATATGCAGTCCTATTGATTTCGCTAGCTTCATATCTCATGGCATTCTTCTCTAATTTTGTATATTTAACTAGTTTTTCGTGATTTTACATATTTTATCGCATTTCCCTCAATTTCAACGTATTTCACATCAGTATCTCGTGATGAAATCGGTAAAATTCGAGAAAAACCTCGTATAATGCGTTATTCAATTTTTCGTCAAAGTTTCCCATAGGTGTGGTCGTAGTGCTGACATCCCATGTACTGTCTGATATTCTACAAGAATATTGCGTTTATTGTACACCAAACTATTAAAAATCCCAAGACTTGCCCTTTCCCTTATGGTCCGCATGCATGAATTTTGGATAGGCCGATCACTAAAAATATAGTAGCAGTCGATTAGTACCTGTATGAGGCTCCACTACATCCATCATCTGCGCCAGCCGTTGAAAAACAATTCCGTTTGCTGATATGATCCATGAGAGAGGCTGTCTGCAGACTCATGTAGTGCAGCTCCCGTGGCTTTAGATATTGACTTGTGTTGTGCAACAAATCGCCTCCTTTACTTTTTCTAATGTTTAGAATTAGCATTCAGTGTAATAGATAGTCTGAACACAAATCAAATGTGCTAATCAGACCCCTGCTGCAAGTATCGAGTCTCAACATCTGCATCTCTTGTATATGCCCTGTGACACCGTTTGACGCTGATCCAAATCATCAACCTCCCTTCACTGGATATTTGTCTGCCGGCATTTACTTCTCACCATTCAGAACTTGTAGACTGACCTTAAACCCCTGTCTTCCCTCCATCCTCTGTTAGGACACCACAACATTTAAATTCGTGCTGCTAAAGATCATACCTATTTCGATATAACTTATATTACCGATATTTGTGCAAGACATTTCCAGGGCCATATTTGGACTCTGGCCACAATCTATTGGTTATGAAATGAAGATCAAAGCTGAAGAAATTGCAAAAAGGAGGGAATTTAAGGACATGAGACCTGGATAAACTGAAAGAACCAGAGGTTGTACAGAGTTTCAGGGAGAGCATAACAGAACAATTGACAGGAATGGGGGAATGAAATACAGTAGAAGAAGAATGGGTAGCTTTGAGGGATGAAATAGTCAAGGCAGCAGAGGATCAAGTAGGTAAAAACACGAGGGCTAGTAGAAATCCTTGGGTAACAGAAGAAATACTCAATTTAACTGATGAAAGGAGAAAATATAAAAATGCAATAAATGAAGCAGGCAAAAAGGAATACAAACGTCTCAAAAATGAGATCGACAGCAAGTGGAAAATGACTAAGCAGGGATGGCTAGACGATAAATGTAAGGATATAGAGGCTTATCTCACTAGGGGTATGATAGATACTGCCTACAGGAAGATTAAAGAGACCTTTGGAGAAAGGAGAACCAATTGCATGGATATCAAGAGCTCAGATGGAAACCCAGTTCTAAGCATAGAAGGGAAAGCAGAAAGGTGGAAGGAGTATATAGAGGGTCTATACAAGGACAATGTACTTGAGGATAATATTATCGAAATCGAAGAGGATGTAGGAGAAGGTGAAATAGGAGATATGATACTGCATGTAGAGCTTGACAGAGCACTGAAAGACCTGAGTCGAAACAAGGCCCCGGGAGTAGACAAGATTCCATTAGAACTACTGACAGCCTTGGGAGAGTCAGTTCTGACAAAATTCTACCATTTGGTATGAGACAGGCGAAATACCCTCATACTTCAAGAAGAATATAATAATTCCAATCACAAAGAAAGCAGGCGTGGACAGATGTGAAAATTACCTATCAGTTTAATAAGTCACAGCTGTAAAATACTAACGCGCATTCTTTACAGACGAATGGATAAAACTTATAAAAGCCGACCTCGGGGAAGATCACCTTGGATTCCATAGTAATGTTGGAACACGTGAGGCAATACCTACCCTACGACGTATCTTAGAAGAAAGATTAAGGAAAGGCAAATCTACGATTCTAGCATTTGTAGACTTAGAGAAAGCTTTTGACAATGTTGGTTGTAATACTCTCTTTCAAATTCTGAAGGTGGCAGGGGTAAAATACAGGGAGCGAAAGGCTATTTATAATCTGTACAGAAAGCAGATGGCAGTTATAAGAGTCGGAAGGTATGAAAGGGATGCAGTGGTTGGGAAGGGAGTGAGACAAGGTTGTAGCCTGTCCCCGTTGTTATTCAATCTATATATTGAGCAAGCAATGAAGGAAACAAAAGAAAAGTTCGGAGTAGGTATTAAAATCCATGGAGAAGAAATAAAAACTCTGACAGAATTACAACGTCATCGGCGAACGTCAGAGACAGCAAAGGACTTGGAATAGCAGTTGAACAAAATGGACAGTGTCTTGAAAGGAGGGTATAAGATGAACATCAACAAAAGCAAAACGAGGGTGATGCTGAGGGATTTTGATTAGGAAATGAGACACTTAAAGTTGTAAAGGAGTTTTGCTATTTGGGGAGCAAAATAACTAATGATGGCCGAAGTAGAGAGGATATAAAATATAGACTGGCAATGGCAAGGAAAGCGTTTGTGAAGAAGAAAACTTTGTTAACATCGAGTATAAATTTAAATGTCAGGAAGTGGTTTCTGAAAATATTTGTATTGGAGTGTAGCCATGTATGGAAGTGAAACATGGACGATAAATAGCTTAGACAAGAAGAGAATAGAAGCTTTCGAAATGTGGTTCTACAGAAGAGTGCTGAAGATTAGATGGGTAGAACACATACTTAATGAGGAGGTATTGAATAGAATTGGGGAGAAGAGGAGCTTGTGGCACAACTTGACTAGAAGAAGGGATCGGTTGGTAGGACATGTTCTGAGACACCGAGGGATCACCAATTTACTATCGGAGGGCAGCTTTGAGGGTAAAAAACGTCGAGGGAGACCAAGAGATGAATACACTAAGCAGATTCAGAAGGATGTAGGTTGCAGTAGGTACTGGCAGATGATGAAGCTTGCACAGGATAGAGTAGCATGGAGAGCTGCATCAGACCAGTCTCAGAACTGAAGACCAAAACAACAACCAATATAGTCTAGATTCTCCAGTAATAATAAACACGCAAGGTGTACGATTGCTCCTATCACACCTCCTTTTATACTCTAAAAATCCACAGTGATGGCACATGATCACCCCAATCAAACTATTTTGTGAGCTGGATGTCCATTGTACTAATGCACCAATACCTCCAAGGAGGATGAAGCATTTTATGTGTTAAACTGTACCCAGTTATAAGGGGGATATTTCCAGAGTCGGTGTCCAATGTTATGAGATTAGGGCTGCAAGTGTAATATTTAATTCTAATTACAGCGATAAATAAATTTTGCTGGTTTCCTAGGACGACGCGGTTTCGAATGTGAGGCGTGTGCCAGAGGAGGCATGTGGCCAGAACAAATGGGCTTTTCTGGCAATCGGTGGTTACAACGAAAAGTTCCAGTAGGCCAGCTAGTCGGTTATTGCACACAGCTACAGGAGTAAGTCCCAGCCACAGTGCCCTTTCGATAGCTAAACAGCAAACTAATACACAGTGTGCATTGGGCTGTCTCTGTGATCGCATGTGTTGCATGTATTCCCCTTGGAAAATTGAGTCATTAAATATCGATAACTGCCGAGTGTTGGCAATGAACGTGTTGATAACATCCTAATTCCTACCACTCCAATCACTTCCAGACCCCCACCACGTCATGGTGGTGCACTCTGGCGGACACACGCGTCCACCAAACTGGCTACGGCCGTCCGACCTCTGAGCGTTGGCGCTGGTTGTTCATGAGGAGATTGGCGAGTGACGTGTGGACACTGGGCATGTGCATTCCGGATGTATTTCAGCGATATCCAACATCTGGCCATGACAACTACTCCTACGGCCTGGATTGTGGTATTTTCTGTGTCTTTGTCCTATCCCCTAACACACCCATTCTCCTCCTCCTCCTTCCGAATGTAGTGGAGAGAACCAATTTAGGAATTCTACAAAGGTTTAAAAATCCAATCGCAATATCCAATCCCCGTTTAATCAATTTATTGTTGTTGCTTTATTGCGAGCACACATACCAGTCCGAAATCTCCACAGATTTTCTATGGACACAGCATGCAGCTGAGCTGAAATTTGAAATTTTCAGCTACCTCCAGCTTAATGGACTTTCTATAAATGACTTAACTGTATCAGTATACACCAATAGGAGGCAACGGGAAAAAATAACAGTTGGGTTCGGAAATTGGGAAGCTGTAGGATCGAATCCCATCAAATATTCTAATCCTAGTAATCCACCAATAGAAAGCAACGGAAAACTGTCCCACACGAAGGGCATCGATTTAATTAATTAGACAATCAATCTGATGGAGATATTACCTCACTCTAAGAAATGCACAGGTGGGGTTTACTAGGTAAATGCTGTTTTGTGTGTGATTCGATCCGACCATGGCCAATGGTGCATGCAGTCCTAGCAGGGTTACACTACAGGACATGACCGGTTGTGAGGAGGGGGGGGGGGGGGTGGAGGGAGAGAGAGGGGGATAGGGGAAAGAGAGAGAGCGCATGTGCTTGAACAGGAATTTCTCAGCAATCAAATAATAAAGGACAGCCACCATCAGAAGCTCTTTTGTTTGGGGATTACTGCAACGTCTGCTCTCATAGTGGCCAGTCACGGACCTGAGCAGGGGTAGCGTGGCCTCCACATATAGTAATACGTGGAATGACAAGCCCAGTGAAGTGTTTGGGCGTGTGGGCTAAAAAAAAATTTCGAAGTTGTTTAATATTCCAAGTATCTTCTCACCCTCAAAGAATTTGTAGGGAATGGAATTTTGTCTATTTAAATATTTAAAGTAAATAAATGAACTGTATGATATACACTGCCTTGTATCCCTTAAATTGTTTAAATAAAGAATCTTTCACACATTGTCTTGTGTATGAGAAACTTTTTAACCCTTTATTTGGCAAATGGTGAAAATAAAAAAAAATTAAGTGCTTATATCTATTTATTATACTTAAAGAAATACAATTCAGTCAGTTTTAGAAATTTTTGACAAAAATTATGAAAATTATGAAACGTTGCTTACAAGCAACATTGCCAGCAGTAGATCACACTTATACATATTATAGGAAAAAGGAGTTTGCCGATAACCTCAAGCAAAATGTTTGCCGTACGTGAATAATTTAATTTATAAACACATTTATGCATTCCTGCTGTGTAATAGAACTGTTTCATTTTCCCTTCTTGTTCTTCTTGCAATGGAATTTTAGGAAACAGTTCCTCTTTGGATCGAAGTACAATACTAGATTGCAATTGGAACACATGACTGTAGAATATTCAGACGGACAATAACGACAACGACCTTTGGGACCGTATACAGGCCAATGCTCCATATTATCAAATCGGACATCTTGTGTAACAGTCGGAGCTGTTGCCTTCCTCCTCTTCTTTTATGGTGGTGGTTTGTCTGTTGAAGGTCTTCCTACTTTACTTTTACCTGAAAATATCAAACCATTGGCAGTCAATTAGTTCTGAATCAAAGAATCTTCTGAAATAACCCAGTGGTGTATTGCCTTCATCAGAAAACACAGGAGAGAGACTTTCTGCCCTAGCAGTTGTATCTTCCTTTACCCACATGTAAGTGACTGCTTTTGTAATTTACTTTTTCACTTGACTGCCACTTGCACTAGAAGGATTCACTGCAGAAGGTCCTTGCACATGTTCAGCTTCTGAGATTTCACTTCCTAAATCAGAATCAGTGTCTGGTATAACTTGGTTATGGAACTGAGATTGACGCTCTGGAATCACTACAGCCTGCCAAAGCTTCGAGTTCAGTGTCTTCAGATTCACTTAGATCAGACAAAGCCGGGTTTTCTAGTGGAACTACTATTCCTCTCGCTTTTTCAATTCCATAAAATATTCTGGAATCCATTGCTAAAAAGCCCCTAAAAATAAAAATATCTTCTCTGTCACACCGTAAACATGTGTAATATACTAATGGCACATGTCCCAACTATAGGCAATGTTGCTCACAGGCAACATAAATGTTTTATACTACTTACGTATTTCCAAACAAAGATTGAAATATTTCTGCTGTAAACTTACCTCTGGGTATATCTTGCCAGTAATCTTAGCAGTTTTTCTTCAATCTATTTAAATCCACTCTTTTAGAACCAAAATGAGACACCTCTGTTGCTCACACGAGGAGATCTCTGTAACACCACTGCACAAACTGCTATCTCGTGTGGAAAACCTTAAGCTATTACAAAATCTGGCGTTGGCAGTGTGTAAAGGAATGTTGCCTGGAGGCAGTAATGCCAGTAAAATGCACTGGGAAGAGTTTGTTGTCCCATAAGGCCAAGGTAAATGTGATGTTGCTTGAAAGCAACACTGCCAAATAAAGGGTTAAACAATATTCCATACACTGCAATCAATTTTCCACCTGCTAGCCAATCAATTGGGTCTTTTTCCAGACAAATTCCTGGAGGGTGGAGGGGAGGGGAGGGGTGCTGCTGGGGGTGTCCCAGATAGGGAGGGGTTAATTAATTGGTCGATTTAATTAATTAGTCAAATGGGTCCATATCATAAGTGTGCTTGAATTGCGAGACAATTTCCAGAGGGGTGGTGGAGAAGGAGGAGAAGTGGGGAGAAGGAGACGGAAGGGAGGAGTGTGGAGGGTTTCTTGGAATGACAGATTATCCTCAGATGGTCATAATCCACTTAGCAAAATAGTAAGTTAAGGACTCGTCAATCAAAAGAGAACAATAGGTTTTCCACTGAATATATGCTTGCTCCTGATGTAGGCAACCTGCGCTAACAAAATGTGCTGATCCTTTCCTTACCCAACTACTCCTGTTCACAGACAAATGTGAGTTCACTGGGGAGGGACTGTGTTCTGAATGCGCTAAACAGCCATGTCTGGCAGCCAAAAACCCTCATGCTAAGCACATTCCGAGGCTTCGGTGCCTGTTGGATATTTGTTTGTTGGCAGGCATTCCAGACTGTCGTGTAACTGGGCCGTACCTCCTTCCACTCTAACTGGTCTTGCATATCTTATGTTTCTACAAAAGATATTGGGGCCGTTCTTGAAAGCTGTGCCACTGATTGCCCATCAGGAAATGTGGTTTCAGCATGATGAAACACCAACTCGCTTGTATCGTGCAGTTCGCAGACATCCGAACAAACGATATGGTGACAGATGGACAGGGCGAAGAGTCTTAACACAAACAAATGTGCTTAAGTGATAAACAGGTGTTCCGTTATGTTTCATTGCGAATTGTTTTGTATTGCCTTATGCGTAATTTAATCCCTCAAACAGAAGTGGATGAGTTAAAAATCGAAGTTGAAACCATTGTAGAACTGAAACGGTACATTCCTGGGCATGGGTTTGTACTCAAAATATTCTTTCCTGTCTCCCTTCTACAAGTCCTAGAAGTTTGTCCGAACACCCGGCATTCAGATTTTTAGTTCGACTATCGATCGTTTATATGCTTGGACAGCGTTTTGTGTTTGTTCTTAGTTTTGACAATTATTAGCGAAAAGTGTTTTACCGTCGAACACACTTCAGACTTTCACACTTTAATAGACCTTTACTCCATTTTGTTATTCTATTTTGAAATGACAGCATTCACTTTAGGAGTGGTGCACTTTCTTTCTGAAATTACAATTACTCCGGAAAAGTAAGATTTTTGACAAATGAGAGACTGTTCCAAGATACAACATGGTCATGTTCCTATGTACAAATATCAGTTCAAATCGCTGCAATCGAGAAAAAATTTTGTCAGTAGTCTATTTCTCTATGAGAAATGTCTTACGTTATTACTCTACTACACAAGAATAATCAGCAAGCGAAATCAATCGTTTTATCAAAAACCAGTTAGAAGTTAACAACGATCTGAAATAGAAGCTGTTGCAGTTATCACAAATTTCACTTTTCGAGACTGGTAACTTCGTTAATACATTACATAAACTTACTTCTTTTGCAAATCTCATATACTCCATGGTGCAAGGTCTTCCGTTTGAAGGTACGAGATGGTTTGTGACTCACGAACTATAACTTATTCATCCACACGTTATGTAACTAGTCAAAATTAAACAATATTTTATTCACCACAAAATTCTTTAACCATAGAACAGACAGTATCCTCCAAATATCTTTAATATATTACACAACACTAAGTATGTAGAACTCGTTATATTTGCAAACCCTGCAGAAAACAAATCCTCAGGCCCCACAACAGCAGCAGTCGAAAATGCCAGGAACTACTTACCGCGTCCTCTAGTACTGCGAGTGTACCATGATCAATTTGCCCAACCAACGGTATGCCTCTCCAAAACATAACACGTGAGCGCATCGGAACGATTATATGGACAACTCTCGTCGTACCCTCATATGGCCAGAAGTGGGAGCACGTAATGCACCCAGGAACGTCGCCGAATTTCAAGATCACTTACTGTCCTCCAGTTTTTGAGGGGCAAGACGACCCGCAAATAATAAATGTAACCTCTTGTATTCGTAAGCTGTTCATCGCAAGGAGACGGTATTTGCGTTGTGCACAGCGGCCAAAATGAACGATCAGTTACTTAACACAATTCGCTCGTGTTGTATGATTATAGAGATCGTTTATTTATTGGCGAGAGATAGTGATTTCGATTTTCCCTTGGTTTGTATTGTTTCAAGATACAGAGATCACAGCTTCCGCAGCAAAAGGAGCAAAAAAGGTCATGCGGACATATGGCCAGAAATGCGTTCCCAGTGAGGTAGGCCATTTTGATGGCGAAGGTAAGAGATCATTATCAGAGAAGGTATCAATGACACTTGAGAGCGCACCAGACGAATGGGCGCTTCAGTCCGGAACCGCGCTGCTGCTACGGTCGCAGGTTCGAATCCTGCCTCGGGCATGGATGTGTGTGCTGTCCTTAGAACTACTTAAACCTAACTACTCTAGGTCTAGGGGACTGATGACCTCAGATGTTAAGTCCCATAGTACTCAGAGCCATTTGAACCATTTATCACTATCTCTGTTGGTGTCTCGTTGTTTACATTGACAATAATTCATTAAGATCATAAGAAAGAACTAATTCATTGACCAGAGACTGTTGAATGACGGAAGTCTGTCACCTGTCATAATGTTTTTATTGTACACTAGCTGACAGCCGGCACTGTCGATCGGGGTGTTCACTTTGCCAGTTTTCCACAACGAGGAACCTTGCACGCACACGTGCCAGTAGGCTCGGCGTGGGATGATGCGCTTGGCACAGCTGCTTTGAGTATCTGCACGCCTCTGTGGCGAGGCCTACAATCGTTTGCGCCTCATAGTTGAAAGCTGCCAAATGCGCTGCCTGGAGTCACTTCACTCGACTGCACGAGTGGCTCGGCAGTAAAGAGTCCTACAACGATGCATTCATGTAGGCGCATTCAGCGGCGTATGTCGATACCGTCAGCAAAATATGTTGCTAACAGAGTGAGCAGCAAGGATAAATATAAACATTAAGCACACTCCGGCAGTTCTTCACACATCTTGGTGTTCATGACGTCGGATCTCCCGAATTATGTGTGGCATCATGATATAATTTTGTATGTGCCTTTCGCTGCGAATGTCTGCGAAATTTGTTACGAATAGAGTTAGTAGTACAGAAGCAAATTTCAACATCAGGCATGGTGCGGCTGATTTTCATGCATCTCATCGTTTATGATGCCGCACCTCCTGAATTATGATTGTTACCTGTCAGTAAGGGGTATGTGCACAAACTTTGGTCCATATCAGTCCAGTGGTCTAGAGGGAGATGTGCCACATACGTACATACATCAATTTTTTGTAATATGTGTGGGTTCTTTCCACGTAAACAGTGCAGTTACAATCGTCTACTGTGTGTATCTGAATAACCCAATTCCTTCTGTCCTTCACTTGAGACAGTTCCACACCACCAGTCAGAGACGTTAATCACACCTACCGTTATCTAAGATTAACACAGCTATTTCATGGAGACTACGAAAATATTCAGATTTCGTAAGTCCCCCAAATGAAAAATAAGAGTAGTCATAACATTTGTGAGAGAACTAGTTCTGTATTTGTTTTTCGCATTTACCACTACATATTTCCCGTGTGTCTTTCCTAAAATACGCTCGTATAGCATATTGAAATAGTACTGTGTTTACGACACAATAAATTCTTTTAAAGCTGAGGGCCTCATGAGCTAAATGAAGAAGAGAGTTTCAACTACAGGGTGAGGCCTAATAAAGAGCGATTTTTGAAAAGCTGTTAAATAAAGACATTTTTTCTATTTCATAATCTTAAAATATACGAAAAAGTGTTTTCTGTAACAGTAAAACGTCAGTTACTTTTTCACCGAGCGAGGTGGCGCAGTGGTTAGCACACTGGACTCGCATTCGGGAGGACGACGGTTCAATCCCGTCTCCGGCCGTCCTGATTTAGGTTTTCCGTGATTTCCCTAAATCGCTTCAGGCAAATGTCGGGATGGTTCCTTTGAAAGGGCACGGCCGATTTCCTTCCCCATCCTTCCCTCACCCGAGCTGGCGCTCCGTCTCTAATGACCTCGTTGTCGAAGGGACGTTAAACACTAATGTCCTCCTCCTCCTCAGTTACTTTTTCAAGATAACTGTCTTATTATGGCGTCCGCTTAGAAGCACGCATTCCTCCAGCCAGACCTCATCACACTTCCTGTCGCATCCACTCTTTCAGGGCTTCAGTTGTTCAAGGTGGGTTATCTTGCTAAACTTTCCGCTTCAGATAACCCCAAAGAAAAAGTCACAAACATGTGACGTCCAGTGAACGAGAGGGCCATGCAATGTACCCATTTCGGGAGGTCATATCATTTGGAAACAAACGACTGACAATATTCATGCTTACTAGCGCAGTATGGGACGTTGCTCCGTCCTGCTGGAAACATTTACTCCACAACTTGCACACAATGAAGTGAACGATGAGACATAAGTTTTCTAAAACGTCTGCGTATCTCTGCGAAGTCACTGTTACAACTTAAAAATCGTTTCGCCTTATGATCCCTAATTGAAGACATTACGAACCACGCAGTAACTATTGCCCAGTGCAGTGGTTGCTGATGCAGTTCTCTAGTATTAACGTCACTGCAAAATCGAAAGTTCTGCTTGTTCACATAACTGGAGAGACGGAAGTGAGCTTCATCCCTCATCCACAAACGGTTTACAATGTCCTGGTCCCGACTAATCATGACCAAAACTTTTAATCAGAAGCGGCTGCGGATCACATAATCTATTCCCTTAAGGACCTGTACCGTTTAGATTTTGTAGGGGTGAAAGTGCAAATCCTGGGGTAAAATCCTTCCTACCGTTCTCTTTGAAATCCCAAGTGTAGCGCTGTGCCGGCGAACTGAGCGACGAGTGTGTCTCTCAATGGCAACTCTAAAGGCTAGGCGCACCGCAGCGCGCGTTTTTGCAACTTCACAGGTTCAAATGGGACCGCGCAAACTGCGACGCGACGCGACTGGGACGCGACACGCGCCTGCGCCAGGTCGCGCGGCTTTGTGGTAGCGGCGCAGTTTGTTGCGCCGCGCGTCACGCGGGTACTGACCGATGTGTGAGGCGGGGAGCGGGAGGGCAGTTCTGCCATATACTCACTTCGGTATGGCGCATACGGACAGTGGAAGTATTGTCCATCCGAAGAGTACGGCCTGTAATGTAAACTGAAGTTTTCTATCACTGAGCAGTGTTCTTTTTTTCGCTGTTTAAGCGCTCCGTCCATTTTCGTTAGCACGTAATAGTTTTCATTTACATACATATGTACAGTTCTTTTGTTTTGTTTATTCTTTGTCAAAAAAAACCAATGCACAGTTCAATAACCGGTGAGCCATTAGCCACTGAAAGTATATCGTCTGCCTCCACAATGTTTTCAGAACGTAAGAAGGGACAGACGATTTACCGTGAGGGTAGTGAATAAGGAAGTAAGGAATATTATAAAATCGTGTCATCTAGAAGCAAGACAGGAAAGTAAAACAAGGTTACCTACTTGCTTCCTCTTATGCTGAAGTATCTCTGCGATCCGTTACAAGAAGTCGGAAAGGCATAATTTCCACAGGTATGACCCCTTTGCGCTCCTGGTAAAAAGCGTCCGAGATAGTAAAACTTACGTACTTCATATCATCATGTGGGTATGGGTCTAATAAGAGACGTTATACTTCGTACATTGCAAGCCCGAAATAGTCGAGAAGCCCTCTTAAATAACGATGTTTTAATCGGCTCGTCGTGACGAGGAAAAGTATTTCAGTGGTTGCATACACGCTATCAGCGTTAATAAACTAATTACACAACAGGCTACACAAAGAATTAGTGTCGGTACTAATATAAAAGTAGGAATATCCTGAAAGAGTGTGATGATATGTAGAAATGTAATGGTGACAAAGGCAGATCTACTTTCATGACAATGTTTTCGGAACGATGTGAACTCTTCCTCTCACAAAGCACACTTGCTGGCTTCCGCATTCCTGTCGATCGATTTATTCGCAGCTGCTGACGATACACTGGCCATTGTGTTGTGCCACGTATCAGTTGTTTACTTTTCTCAGTAACAACTATTTTATTCGCGAACCACGGACTGTCAGTTTGGCATGGCGTTGGTGAGGAACCGGCATCAGTAGTGTGCGTGGAATCCCGCCTGAAGACCACGCTCTTCATTACTTTGCTATTGCTCAGATAAAGAAAAGGAATAAAACTCCTTTGGTAAGTTTCCATTTCAGTCGCTGGTGTTAATAATAAAATGGGTTGTGGGATTCAACCAAAATTCCAACAGAATTAGCGATTTATTTTCGTGTGAGTTGTTAACCTCTTCTCATTCGAAGAAGCAACACCATTTGCGAGTAACGGCCACACTTCTCTTGTTGAAGGGTTTGAGAGCACTTCTTTTGCCAAAGCACAATATGATTTGCATAAACTCATTTTTGCAGCAGTTATTGTGACACACTGTTTCAGAAATCTGTCTCATTAAACAAGTAATTGGCGACCAGAGAGCCGAATATCTTATCAAAAAACTCATTGTGACGGTTTGTGGCAACATAAGAGAAGAAATTTCATGTTTACTTTCATATTAGGACACTCTTGTCTCACTAGCTGTCGATAACTCTTAAAAAATTAGTCAGTGGAATGAAAAAAAATAAATAGGGAAGTGTAACTACTGATATACCGTGATAGATAAGAAAGCTCAGTGTGTTTACGACGTGGAAAAGTATGGTTCAAATGGCTCTGAGCACTATGGGACTTAAAATCTGAGGTTATCAGTCCCATAGAACTTAGAACTACTTAAACCTAACTAACCTAGGGGCATGACACACATCCATGCCCGAGGCAGGATTCGAACCTGCGATCGTAGCGGTCGCGCGGTTCCAGACTGAAGCGCCTAGAACCACTTGGCCACACCGGCCGGCGTGGCAAAGTACTCTCCTCCTTGTGTCGTCATTCGCCAAAATCTCGTTTCGATGTCTCGAGCGGTTTAGGAAATACCAGTGATGTAGGAATATTTCATTCCCGTGGCGTAAGATTGGGAGTGAATGCGCTACATGGGATCCATTTTCTCGAAATCGAAGACAGATGGAGACCTCCTCCTAAGTCTAAACAAAAATTTAATATGTTAGCTGAATTTCATACTCAGAAACATATGGTGTAATACGCACCAAACGCTAAATCATAGCGTCCCCTATTTTTCATTGCAAACTTTTTGAGTTTTGCGTAGTGACTTACTAAAATGTGTAGATCCCAGTAAGCATGACCATTAGCGAGATGATGGGCACTTGGCCATGACGTTCACACATAAAGCTACAAGTACGGAAAAAAATCAAATATTTTCAGTGAATAGTTTCTGTAAATTATTAGAGAAAGATAAAAAGGTGCGCACGCTTCGGTTCTGTCATTGCAGAGCGTCGCCAGTCGGCGCGTGCTAAGTACGGTGTACGTGTCGCAATATGCACTGCAGCCGCGCGACTCGTGCGGCACGTGCGTGTCGCGCTGTAGTGTCGTGTCAAGGCACACGTGCTATACGCGTTTCATTTGGCGTACACGTTCGATGTTTTTCAGGCGAGCTCACAGTTTTTGGTCTCCCAGTTGGCGCCGTCTCCTCAATGTTCCCCAGCCACTTTTTAATCGCCCAGGCAGGTGCACCGGCCGATTTCGATTAACGCTGATGTCGTTGCGGATTGCACGACGTGCTAGCTGGTACGAACTACCGTTTTGATAAAATGCTTTGACAGTGTACGCTCCATTATGACTAAATGCTATTTCGCGTCAAACGTAACTGACGCTATCCCCTGCACCTCTATCCGACGCAGCTTGATTCACTCGCTTTTTAAAATCGCTCGATATTATATCTCACTGTGCATAAAACTATAAAAAGGTAGCACGTGCAAGAATGTAATGAATCATGAAGAAATCCCAAGAAAGATCATCGAAATGCCAGCAAGATTATTAACGAAGTAGACGCATTGTGATTAACCGAAGAACCTTAACTTGGAAGCCACGGTCACATTATTTGCTACTTGTGGATGTCTGCTCATGTCCGAGAAAAGTGAACTAATAATACAAATTAAGCCAATAATACTGAAGTAGCCAGATCAGTTATTCATGTTTTCCGAGTGAGCTACGTGGTGTGCTTACAATTTAAAGCCACAGTGGCCACAAGACGGCAGCCTTTTCTGATGAACGGAGTGCTCCAGTATTCATCTACAGAGAAGAAAACGAAGTAAACGCGCTCTCATACGGCTTCTATTTGACTTTCTCTGCAGGAAAGCCACAACAAACGACAAGACTGAAAGAATACTTGCATTAATATATATGTCCATTTGGTTTGAATGTTTCTTGTTTTGTCATATTTTGCCTGATAAAGAGGTGATAGCTCGAAACGCGTTGCAATATTAAATAAGTTAAGTAAGTGAACTGGTAGGAATTTCTGAAAAACCTGTTTGTAAAGTCCTGTGATAATATTCTTTTGTACTCTCTTTCGAGAGATGTATTCGAATCCAGACCGATTGCTTCGGTTTACGCTTTCGACGGCACCACCTCAGAATGGGTTTTTGATGTCGCCGTAGAGAACGTCACAACTACTTCTCACCTCAGTTGTGTACAAAACGGTGGGACCCCGAGTGAGTAAACAAAAGAGTTACTATAACGGATTCAGTTTTTAGACTACAATAACGCACCGATAACTGATTACCGCCCGAATGCACGGTTATTGGTTGCGGGACTGAATACACGCAAAAGATAACAGCAGGAACGAATCGCCTAACGTAACAGGTTAAAGAGTGACTGATACGCCGCACTCGGAGTGTCTCTTAAAAACAGTGTAAATTACCAGTCTGTGTGAGAGGATCTCTTGAAAAATACTCAGCCAGTAAGCAACTATGTCGTTGCACTATACTAAAGGTATCGACTGGCTTTATTACCTAATTCTGCCTGAAGTAAAACGTGTGAATATGTAATTTTATTTACGTTTTGTACTCCTAACACAAAGTACCTCTTAGAAAGCCACCAAATGATTTTATAAAATAAGGGCAACAAAATATATTAGGAAAATACTTTAATCGGTCTTCATGAACAACTCCATTACCCACGATACACTTCTGGCTACATTTATAAAGCTGGAACTGTTCTTCGGACAGATTGAAGCATTACCGCCACACTACTTCGGATGTCTGTTCGAATACTAACCACACAGCTATACCCAACTACCGAAAGGCTACCTAAACCGTTCTGGATTGAACTATTAGTACTACCCTTTTTTGTGGATCAACCTCAATAGCCACGAGGCTAACGATGTAGCTTGGATTCTTATGGGAAACGATTTCGATAAAGGAGAAACCACGAATAGATCTTACATCAAACCTCCTCCATCCTTTCTGGTGCGATAGAAACGCTTGCATATAATTTTATATGCAGGGAACAAAACCAAATCTAGACGTAGGGTGGAAAAAAGTTAGCATAAATAAAGAGAACCACCCACAACGTTAATAAATATTGAAGGCATCTTATATTCGTCACTCTTCTTTTAACCTGTAGCGCAAAGTGTCGAATATTTCGAGGTGGGGCTGTCCATCAAAACAAGGAAAAAAAAACCATTACTCGTGGATCGGGAAACGCATACTTTCTGTGATCTGCACACTTGTCCATAGGAGCCGTCCATCCTGATATCCGTTAATGACATTTCTCATATGAGGTGCTCAACGTGACGTTCCTCCAATGGCAATGTATCGCTCTGATCCTCAGCTTAAGAGATCACGCACTCTCCGAAATACGCTTGCTTGTTGTTGCGTCGAAGACGCGATCCTGTAGTGTCTGGGTATCGTTGACCGGCGTGGCGTCGGCTGAAATGTTACAAGCCATCTGGGTTGCCTCCATCCATTGATAAACTAACACCATCCGCTCCTTATGACGGAGAAATGCTGGAACACGATTCTCATCACTTTATTAAACTCTCATTACTATACTTGATTTTCACTATTGTGCCTGATAAAAATTCCAGAGGTTGTGTGTCTTAACTTACGTCACTTCAGCTGAGAGAATTCGTGGGAAACTCGGAGTTTGTTTCCCCAGGAGTTGTAGAACGTCCGAGGCACACAACAATGGGAATAAGGGAGGGACAGCCAGCTCACCGCTCAAAGCATTGAGTCCCCGGTTATAAGTGCGGCAGGGCAGCTACATTGGGGCGAGCAGGGGTCACGCGCCGTTTGGAGGAGGGTGGGATCTTCGGTGTTGCGTGCGCTACTGGCGGCTAGTAGGTCTGAGTCTGAAGACCCGGCGTTAATTCCTTAGCTTTCTGGGATTGTGACTCGCGACGTCGCGCCAAAGGTACCCAGTGCTGCCGCTAGGTGTCACACTCAGCGAGTCGGCACCAGAGAGGGAGAGAGAGAGAGAGAGAGAGAGAGGCCAACGCCGCGACTGTGCGGCAACCGGGTTTCTCTCCAAAAATGTAGCGGCACATACGAATGGATGACAGCCAAGCGCAAAATCTGTTGTTGTACCTCTGACACTGAGGCAAGAACGTAAGATCAAATTGCGGAAAATGAGGTAGTAAACGAGTTTTGAAGTATTGTACGCTTACTGATTCTATAATGCACCTCCCTAGAGCTATTTACGATAACAGTGTATACAGTTCTGTACAGACATAGTAAAAATGTACATACATCAAAAAAGTTTCGCATCACCTCGGCTCCAAGAGCTCCGGAACCTGTACACAAAATTGGAATTGAGATCAACATGAATATCCTTTGCTAATGAAAGTCAGGCATTGCATCTTGTACCACCATCCAGGGACACCTTCGGAGGTGGTGGTCAACATTGCTGTACACATCTCTCCCTCTAATAGCCAGTAGCACGTCCTATTGCATTGATTCGTGCCTGTATTCGTGGTGGCATTTTAGCCATAAGTTCATCAAGGCACTGTTGGTCAAGATTGTCCCACTTCTCTACGGCGATTGGGCGTAGATCCCTGAGAGGGTTGGTGCGCCACGTCTTCCATAAACAGCCCTTTTCAATCTATCCCAGACATGTTCTATAGCGTTCATGTCTGGAGAAGGTGCTGGCCACCCTAGTCGAGCGATGTCGTTATCCTGAAGGAAGTCATTCACAGGATGTGCACGATGGGGGCGTGAACTGTCGTCCATGAAGACGAATGCCTCGCCAATATGCTGCCGACATGGTTGTACTATCGGTCGGAAGGTGGTATTCACGTATCGTACAGCCGTTACGGCGCCTTCCATGACCACCAGCGGCGTACGTCCGCCCTCCATAATGCCACCCCAAAAGAGAAGGGAACCTCCACCTTGCTGCACTCGCTGGACAGTGTATCTTGAGGCATTCATCCTGACCGGGTTGCCTCCAAACACGTCTCCGACGATTGTCTGGTTGAAGGCATATTCGACACTCATCGGTGGATAGAACGTGATGCCAGTCCTTAGCGGTCCATTCTGCGTGTTGTTGGGCCCACCTGTACGGTGCTGCAAAATGTCGTGGTTGCTAAGATCGACCTCGCCATGGACGTCGGAAGTGAAGTTGCGCATTATGCAGCCTATTGCGCAAAGTTTGAGTCGTAACAAGACGTCCTGTGGCTGCACGAAAAGCATTATTCAACATGGTGGCGTTGCTGTCAGAGTTCCTCCGAGCCATAATCCGTAGGATGCGGTCATCCACTGCAGTAGTAGTCCTTGGGCGGTCTGAACGAGGCATGTCATCGACATTTCCTCTCTCTCTGTGTATCTCCTCCATACCCGAACAACATAGCTTTGGTTCACTCCGAGACGCCTGAACCCTTCCCTTGCTGAGAGTCCTTCTTGGCACAAAGTAACAATGCGGACGCGATAGAATACGGTATTGACCGTCTAGGCATGGTAGAATTACAGACAAGACAAGCCTTGTACCTCCTTACTCGTGGAATGACTGGAACTGATCTGCTGTGGGGTTTCCAGCTATTTTGGTGGAACGAATTATGTTTGCAGAAACAAAATAATATAGTCACATAAAACTCTCAGAGTTCATGTGAATAAAGTGAAAGAGCAAATAAATATCGTGATAAGCATCCTTCACAGAAATAGATTATTGTACTTAAAAATTCAAAAGGATAGACTGTATCTGCAGAACGATCTGCTGGTCAACTGCAAATGTGTATTGATTGCCCTTTTTGTACATACTCTAGTCACTGTGAATGTCGAGTATTTCTTTTTTTTCCATTACATGGAGAAACGAACATATAAAACGCACCAGTATTACTGATGGAACCTTCTGGCAGATTATTCTAGTTCTGAGAGGACGTTTCATCGCAGCGCACTCTCTGCTGCAGAGTGAAATTCTTTCTGGGAACTTTACTAGTATAGACAAGTCATTTCACATGTCTGAATCAAATTTTAATTTATTTGATTTGACTCAAATAAAATCGTATTTTCATTAGAATATTATAATTCAGTATTACCAGTTGACAAAAAGATACAATATTAATACAATTAAAGAAACTGCTGAAAATGAGGTTCTAACCTCGACACTGTTTCAATATGAAACTCAAATACTTACGAATAGATTTGTATTTAAGTGAGCCGGAAAAATATCTCCCTTTTTTTAGAATTGACATTTTTGAGTTTTTTAAAATTGTCACGTTGTTTTAGTAAACTGATGTCTGGGCACAGATTTTCGAATTACATAAATGTACGTAAAGGAAATCGAACAGGGCCAGTCCACAAGCTCCGCTAGCCACATAACAACGTATATATACGCTCACAAGCGTAAAATCTATACCAGCTGCTGTCTGAGCAGGATGAAAGCACATACAGAGCGCATAACAAATCCAGCAATAACTCACGCATTACAGTCATTTTCACGCCTTGAAGAAGAAAGTTTTCCCGAGTCTGACATCCAGTGGCACACATAGTGACGTCCCGAGTCACGACCCCAGGAAGCTCAGAATTTGACGCTGAGTGTCTTACCCGGTAACATCTGGAGAGAACTGACCATTTCTTGACGAGGAGCGGCCTGCTGCTGTGTGAACCTGACCTGGTGGGGTTCCAGCGGCGTTTGCTTGGCTTGTTGGAAATTCTGAGTTGTTTATACAAGGCTCTGATTCGTCTGCTGTCATTGGACAGAAGTACATAACGTTTTACCTGATATGCTTGTTGCCATGACGGCCAAAACTGAGGAGTTGGATGTGGATGATCGAACACTCTTGGGTCGATCGTCGTAGAGGAGACTTCTCGTGCTCGATCGCTGAGGGGGGGCGGGGGGGTGGGCGATCATTCTAGTGTTCTGCACTGGGAAGTCGTCCCGACAACTTAGCTCGGTCCACAAGTTCCATGGGGGCGCAGATCTCGTGTTGACGCACATCTTAGTGTTACAGGCCCTTTGCTGTTCCTTATCCGTATAAACGATTTGCGAGACAATCTGAGCAGTCGCTTAGGTTGTTTGCAGATGACGCTGTCGGTTATCGACTAATAAAGTCATCAGAAGATCAAAACACATTGCAAAGAAATAGATAAATGGCTCTGAGCACTATGGGACTTAACATCTGTGGTCATCAGTCCCCTATAACTTAGAACTACTTAAACCTAACTATCTTACGGACATCACACATATCCATGCCCGAGGCAGGATTCGAACCTGCGATCGTAGCGGTCACGTGGTTCCAGACTGTAGCGCCTAGAACTGCACGGCCACACCGGCCGGCAAACAAATTGCAACGACCATAAATAACGAAAAGTGTGAGGTCATCCACATGAGTGCTAAAAGTAATCCGTTGACTTCCGTCACACGATAAATCAGTCAAATCTAAAGGCCATACATTCAACTAAATACCTAGTAATTACAATTACGAACAACTTAAATTGTAAGGAACACACAGAAAATCATGTGGGGAAGGCTAACCCAACACTACGTTTTATTAGCAGGTACATCGAAAAAGTGCAAAGATGGTAGCATGTTTTGCATCATCGCGAAATAGGGGGGAGAGTGTCACTGAAATGATGGAGGATTTGTGATGGAGATCATTAAAACACAGGCATTTTTCGTTGCGGAGCAATCTTCTCACGAAATTCCAGTCACCAGCTTTCTCCTCTGAATTTGAAAATATTTTGTTGACGCCGATCTAGATAGGAAGAAACGATCACTATGATAAAATAAGGGAAGTCAGAGCTCGTACAGCCGGTCGCTGTGGCCAACCGGTTCTAGGCGCTTCGGTGTGGAACGGCGCTTCTGCTACGGTCGCAGGTTCGAATTCTGCCGTGGGCATGGATGTGTGTGTGTGGTTAGGTTCGTTAATGTTTAAGTAATTCTAAGTCTAGGGGACTGATGACCTCAGATGTTAAGTCCCATAGAGCTTAGAGCCATTTGAACCATTTGAAGAGCTCGTACGAAAAAGATGTAGGTGTTTGTTATTTCCGCGCGCTAGACGACATTTGGAGAATAGAGAATTTTGAAGGTGGTCCGAAGAACCCTCTGCCAGGCACTTCAACGTAATTAGCAGAGTATCGATGTAGATTTGGATGTAGATCGAGATGGCTAGTGATTGGTGAGCACACTGTAGCGGCACCAATTCGTCTGGGAGCTTACCATTTTATAGTTGTACACCACCGCAGTACCGTAAGATTCCAGATACGAAGAAAGGTTCTTTTCATTTTAGTCCCGACAAGGAACCACTACAAAGTAAAATTCAGATTCGTAGGGTTTATTCACATTGTAATGACACATTCCGACGCAGAGACATACAACACCTTAAAGGCTGCGCCAAAGATCAAATGGAGAGGGATGTAGAATATAATCTCTGTAATGTTCATATTGGATTCGCTTTTGTTTCATACTCCAAGAAGGAGCTAAGAGACACTTTCGATTGTTGCCTTGTGGAGGACGGACGTAATTTCGGACTGTGCGGAAAGGCAGCCATGTTGTTAGTAATCATGATTAATGCGACGAGCAGAGCAAGTCTTATTGTCTTGTGAATAAATAATTTTCGTAACACTTCGATACTTCTCACTATTTTTTAAAGTGACGTAGCATTGTATTTCCTTGGTTTCCACCGTCTACGTGAAGTGAACCGATGCCGACTTAGGAAGGTACACACGGTCAACAAAGAGAAGAACATCGAGGGCGACTAATGAATTAATATTGTGGCAGAAGGACTAATTCTACGTCTAAGGTGAGAACTCTGATTAAATCAACAGTGACGTAGAATTCAAAAATGTAATTAATCGGAATGGTAAATTATATTACAGGCATATTTCACGCAGCACTGAATTTGTCCGCATTCAAGCTGGTCAATACAGCCCGTAAAAAAAGAAAGGCCTTTCAAAAATTCTGAAGTTACAATTCCATGTCCACAATTTTTCCTCTTTACAAAAAACCAATAAATTTAATTTTTTTATTTATTTCGCCTCAACATCGTGGAGGGAATGTGCAGCATGAACACATTATCCTTCCCTGGACATTATGATTTTGCTGATTGTCAATATTAGTCTAACATGATAGACAGTTAGTCTATTGGTTTTCTTGTGTACTAAGAAGACTTTTTGCAATAAATCACCAGTTCATTTTTTACTTGAATTTCATTTAAAGAATTTAGTGTTCCTTTCATTTGATTTGCATTAATAATTGTTTTTAAAATACAGTTATTAAGTAATTTTATACAAATTGTTCACCCTAGGACCTCATGTAAGGGCCAAATATCAAGTAGCATATTTCCATTGTATTATGTATATCAAAACTGTATCTAAAGGGATTTGTCAGAGTCTAGTCTCCGACTCTGGTGACGATTTCTAATTTCACATACATGTGGTACTGCAAGACTAACGCCTTGAACTGTTCCCATAACCAAAACTACAGAGGACTGAAGTCGAGGGAACAGGGGACCAAGGTGTGCCCCCTCCGCCCCAACCATTCCAAAAGACATGAAGCGTCAGCATCCGATATTCACACACATTGCAGATGAAATGTGACATAATGCATAAACCACATCGGTAGTCTTTACTGATGTGGTACCTCCTCCGACAAGGTAAGCAAAATGTTAACAAGAAGTTGACGATAATGAGCTCCATTAAATGTTTGGAGTAGGATGTATGGCCCTAGTAACTTATCACCAAGAATGTCTATCCATTAGTTGACGGAGAAATGAGGTTGATGTACTCCTTGTACAGCAGCATATGGGTTTTCATAAGCCCACACGTGCTGAGTATGGAAGTTCACAGCACGACCCTTTGTGAACCGCACAGGATCAGAGATATAAATTCTTCGTCGAAAACAGTGGACCTGCAGCACGCTTCTGTATGGGCCAATGACACAACTATGATTGGCTATCGTGGTCCTCTGGCATTAGTGCCTGGATGTGTTGAAGGTGTTACGGATACAGCAATAGCTCAAGCAGTACCAGCCGGACAACAGGATGACTTATGCCTTCTGTTGGTGTCAATCGCCAAATACCCACACTGCTGTTGCACGTCTTTCGTCCAGAAAATCTGGTATGTCCTCCTGCATCTGAGGTGTGTGAACTGACTCATTCCGTCCACTATTCGTCTTTTGGAAGCTAGAAAATCCGTGTCCTTAAGAAGCCGAAAACTTTGGGTCAACAACTTATCGCATGGTACTCTGCAACGTGGGTATTTTCCTGCGTAGTGGGAACGTGCTTACGGGCTATTTCCAACTGCTAACCCATAGCAGATAATTATATCCGCCATGTCACTTTAGGGGTAGTACGCTTCCATTGTTAACAAGCAGAAGAGAAATGGAAAATTTACCAACCCATTCGTGCACAGTGCATTACAAATATCACAGTGACAGTAAACATTGCGATATGACTTACAGGGACTAGATGTTTGTCTGTGAACACATGTAATGTAGAATAACGTGATGCAATTCTGAAATGTACTTAAATGCCATACTCTGAATAAATAAATGCGATACATACTTATTGTTAAAAGCAATTTACTACAAAATAACACACACTAACAACGCTAAAACTATAGTACATGCAACACAACTGCCTGTAGATTACCCAGTGCTCAGACTTGTGTACACTGGAGTACGTCAATACGGAAAGGCACGTACAGTAATGAACGCTATTGACGGATCGTGGGTTGGGGTTCGGTTGTTTGGGGAAGGAGAGCTGACAGTGAGGTCATCGGTCGCATCGGATTAGGGAAGGACGGGGAAGAAAATCGGCCGTGCCCTTTCAAAGGAACCATCCCGGCATTTGCCTGGAGTGATTTAGGGAAACCACGGAAAACCTAAATCAGGATGGACGGACGCGGGATTGAACCGTCGTCCTCCCGAATGCGAGTCCAGTGTGCAAGCCACTGCGTCACCTCGCTCGATTCACGGATCATGGGGGCAGCACCTGTGGCCATACATCATTTGTTTATTTAATATCTACCTTGCGTGTCAGGCGGACATATTCACACCCGAACGTCTTCAGCCACTATGGACAAGTGTAGAGATCTCACAAAGTATGCATTTCCAGACCCACGTTCAAGGTATTTTTTTTTCTTGTTCTTGTGGTTGGTATCACCTATCAAAATATTTGCCACTATTTCTCCAATATTCTGTGTAGGTATTCCACCCAAGAGTCTTCAGGCGCATTTGCTCTGGTGTTCCGACAGATATTTTCAATTTCGTGTTTGGAATGTGTAGGTGGAGTCAGTCGAAATTAATACTGTTCATTACGCCTGTCATGATGTGCCACTGTCGCCGCAAAGCGTCGGTTTGTTCCCGGTAAAAAAAAATTAATTTATTTTCAAAGCGGAATTTCACGTACCCATTCGGATGGACGGGCCACAAACTAGTCTACAACGTTTTTCGCTTCATCCATTTGTATTAACAGGAGCGGGAAAACTCTAAGAATAACCGATACTCTAACAGCGACAACAAGGCCCTGGCCCAAATTCATTGCTACCGCCGCTCTCCGTTTTCTAGTTTTCCTGCTAATACGCATCGCTAAAACGAATACCAAGCTGGACTCATCTCGGGCCGCTCTATCGAATGAGAATGTAAAATTCCGCTTCAAAAAGCATTTCGCGTGTAACGGAAACAAACCGAAGCTTTCCTTCGACGTGATGACCAGTACACGTTTGGACTGACTGCATCTACACATTTAAAATATCTACTGAAAAGCCAGAAGAAATGTGCCTGAAGACTTTTAAGAGAGATATCCGGTACATTTATACACTGAAGTGGCAAAAGTCACGGAGCACGTCGTAGCATCGTGTCGGACCTCGTTTCACCCAGTACAGAGCATCATCTCCGTGTGGCGTGTACTCAAAAAGTCGACAGAAGTCCCTTGCAGAAATATTGCACGCTGCCTCTGTAGCCACACATAATTACGAAACGCTGCCTCACCTGTAATCGAACACAGGCAGATGCAGCTCAAGTGCGTTCTGGGTGCTGATATTCTAATAGAGGTGGTGATATCTGGCATAAAAGCTGAAACCTTACTGCCTGCAGTCTACTGTCACAAATCGTCCCGTGTGCTGGATTTTTCCACGTGTAGAACATTCGCACTTACCTTGCTCAGAGATCCGTCCTGTTCCGCACCATTCTGTCGCGAGAGTTCCCGCCACTCATTGTCGTTAAGTGGATTATGTTGTGGATCAGCGGGTTCGATTTTCTCCAACTGTGGTGGTCCCGCCAAGGCATTCCTATTCTGCTCACGGTCCCCTCATGAGCAGTCTCTGCTTTCGTGGTGTAACGTTTTCTGGCAGCACGCATCCAAATTGAAAGTTAAAAGAACATTTCGATGTATAATGTTCATTGCAACAAATAATTTATATGTGTTTCTGTTAATTGTATTTCAAAAGGACATTTAAAAGAAAATTATGAATTTTGCTATTATAAATGATTATTCAAAGACTGTTAAATACTATCTGTGGCGGAGGATGTGAAAACCGCTACAGAAGAAAGGATATGTTATCAAAAACGACAAAGACTGTACAAAAATTAGGTAAGATATAAATTGGCAATTTATTGTAGTAGAATCGCTTGCCTTCTGCACAGACTAAATGGGAGAGGAACCCGCAACGTTGCATTAGGCTATTACGTAGTCTTCATTTGTCATAAGTCGATGATCGACGCCATTTGTAGCTGGGATTGTAAACGGTGTGTAAAGATTTTAATTGTTTCTGTTAAAATATATTTATCTAGTAAAATCTGTTTGTCACAATTACTGCAAAGTTCGCACCGGACATTACCCATTTTATTTTAGAATTTCCAGCATTTTATTGGATATCGCTGGCAGTACGGAGCTGCGCCGTGAGCGAGCATTCTGGAACAGCGGCAGATTAAAATATACCATCGCAATAACGACCACATCCTAAAAAGGGTACAGGTAGAGGTGAAAGAAAATAAAAAAGTGTTTCTTTTCACAGCATTCCATACGCAGAATACAAAGAGATAGTAGATTTTATCTTGTGCATTCACAGGTGGATACAAGCTGCAGCTCTTTTAAATTTTCATTCAAAATTAGGAACATATCGTGAAGTGTATTTAAAAGTGGATAATTCTTCAGGAGAGCTTACAAATATAAAAAAAGAATTCATAAAGTAAAGATAGTCTTATGCTTCAAAGCTAGTCGGGCTATATCCAGTAAACAAAAATCCAGTGCAACGTGAAAATCTTTGCTAAGTTCGATGGAAAATAATATTTTCATTCTTGTACAAACAGCAGTAGTCCTTGAATAAAAATTAAACTTGAATCATTATTTTGGGAACATTCAAAGAAATTCGTTTTTATTAATCTGCAATAGAATATTTCATACCTAAAGTAATAATCACAGATAAAAAATTTATTGCAACCTTTGAAAACTCCCTTTAGAAAAATTTATGAATGATTGTGCTGATAATCTCCTTTACGTTATTTGATTTTCAAACAGCTGAGCAAAACTCAACGTACTCAGACATTTCTCTTTACTTACTCTGATCATCACTAAACGGACTCACAATATTTTAGCGCAACGCAATCTGACTTATAAAATCCCTACAAAAGAATGGCCCCGACTAACAATAACCTATACCTTTCATGAATCACTAACCTCATAAAAATCTTCCTTACTCGAACTACTGCAATATAGCGAGCGCCAGTACTGCCAGCTACTTAAAAGATTCTAACTATTGAAGGCACTAACTAGAAATCAAGTCCTACAAATTTACTCTGATGGACACACGTCCAGATCATCCGCTCTCAAAACTCTGTCATCTCTCTCCCCACATCCAACACTGCTGGCGGCTCACCTCCAACTGCGCTACGCTAAGCGCTGTTCACATCCAACTGCCCAACACTACATTAGCGAATATTTCAACAATGCCAACCAGCCACAGACTGCACACAGCATAATCAGTGATTTTCATACAGAGCGCTATGTGGCGTTACCAACATAAAAACCTAAACAGCCTACTTACACCTTTCATTTCTCATGTCCATCCATGTATATGTTAAGTTCAATCTCAACGGTTTCCCAATCAAATTAAACGCAGAAAACAAAGTTTAAAACCAAACGGTCAGCTCCCGAATAATTAAAACAGACAGAAAGGCATTAAAGTGGTTTCTGATCCCACTGCTTCCAGGGTTTTGTGATTGCGTTCGCGTCTCTCTTCATTCCTGTACTGATTTGCCCTATTTTTTTCTATTCCCCAGTTGTTCCCAAATCACCGCCACCCGTTATTGCTATCACCACTCAGCTGATCCCAGCCCCGTAATCGGTCTCACTACGACTGCCCGTTGTTGTCGCTACTACATCTACATTTATACTGCACAAGCCACCCAACGGTGTGTGGCGGAGGGCACTTTACGTGCCACTCTCATTACCTCCCTTTTCTGTTCCAGTCGCGTACGGTTCGCGGGAAGAAAGACTGCCGGAAAGCCTCCGTGCGCGCTCGAATCTAATTTTACATTCGTGATCTCCTCGGGAGGTATAAGCGGGGGGAAGCAATATATTCGATACCTCATCCAGAAACGCACCCTCTCAAAACCTGGACAGCAAGCTACACCGTGATGCACAGCGCCTCTCTTGCAGAGTCTGCCACTTGAGTTTGCTAAACATCTCCGTAACGCTAATACGCTTAATAACCCTGTGACGAAACGCGCCGCTCTTCTTCGGATCTTCTCTATCTCCTCCGTCAACCCAATCTGGTACGGATCCCACACTGATGAGCAATACTCAAGTATAGGTCGAACGAGTGTTTTGTAAGCCACCTCCTTTGTTGATGGACTACATTTTCTAAGGACTCTCCCAATGAATCTCAACCTGGTGCCCGCCTTACCAACAATTAATTTTATATGATCATTCCACTTCAAATCGTTCCGCACGCACACTCCCAGATGTTTTACAGACAGAAACGCATAAAAATGGTTTTTGATCCCACTGCTTCCAGGGTTCTCGTGACCGCGTACGTGTGCCCCTTCATTCCTGTACTGATTTACCCTACGTTTTTCTATTCCCCAGTTGTTCCCAAAGGAACTAGGGTGGCCGCGTACGGTCAGTCACTCTGGTCTAGGTTTTCGACTGCGCCCGCAACTGGAATCGTGCGTTTGCGCACCGCGTGACTAGATCGTATACTTAGACACATACTCCCCCAAATCGTACTCGAACTCTTATTGCACCGCTTTAAATGCTTCCAAATCATCCTTTCATTTTGCAAAACGATGAGACATCAGTCCCCTATAACTTAGAACTACTTCAACCTAACTAACCAAATGACATCACACTGAAGCGCCTAGAACCTCATGGCCACACCGGCCGGCTGCATTTGGCAGCTGGGATGATGTGACACATGTGGGTTGGCATTATAGTCAGGCAAATACTGATCAGCTCTGCTTCTCCGAACGTATAAAACAAAAATGATTAGCCTGTACCATGTGTTCGAGCAAACGGGCGGCGCTCGTAAATCCAGAATATTTAAAGAAGAGTATTACGATAATGTTGTGTGGGCTCGTGCAGCCTCCGACCAGTAGGCTGAAAGGAATGTGTGTGAGTGAATTCCTAAAGTACCAAATTGCAGAGATCATCACTTACACTAACCCCAACTAAGAACAACACATAACCCATGCAAGAGACAGGGACTCGAACCTCCGGCAGGAAGGACTCTCAATCCGTGAAATGCGCCTCAAACCTCATGGCTACTCCGCCCGGCGCTGAAAGGAAAGCCTGCCGAAATTCCCTTACTGTCGCACAACGCCGCGATCTGGTCCTCATTGGCATGGCAGGTTCCCCTGCTAAGAAACAACGCATGAATACAGTAGTGTGTGCTGGGCCACACTGGGGAAAGCACAAATTCGAACAGTTCCGACCAGGCATAGGGTGAATTCAGTTAACCGAGTTCAGGAACAACTGAAACTCACGTAGTGAAAGGAAATGCTTAAAACAGAAACTTTGCCTTTCTCTCGCGAAGGTCTGTCCTCCGCCGCGAAAGCCTCCCGCAACATTGCTTTCCCTGTAATCGCACTTATCCTCGCGTTCCGAGACCCTCTTTGCACTTTATTCCCTGAGGCTCCAACTCCATCAGCCCCTATACATCTACATTTACATGGATACTCTGCAAATTATATTTAAGTGGCTGGCAGAGGGTTCATCGAACCCCGCTCGACCGTTACGGTTGCAGGTTCGAATCCTGCCTCGGGCATGGATGTGTGCGATGTCCTTAGGTTAGTTAGGTTTAAGTAGTTCTAAGTTCTAGGGGACTGATGACCTCAGAAGTTGAGTCCCATAGTGCTCAGAGCCATTTGAGCCATTTCATCGAACAACCTTCACAATTCCCTATTATTCCAATCTCGTATAGAGCGCAGAAGAAACGAACATATATATCTTTCAATGCGAGGTCTGGTTTCCGTTATTTTATTATGTTGATCGTTTCTCCCTATGTTGGTCTCCGTCAGCAGAATATTTTAGCATTCGGAGGAGAACGTTGGTGATTGAAATTTCGTAGGAAGCTTCCTCTGCAACGAAAAACGCCTTTGTTTTAATGATCTCCATCCCAAAGCCTCCAACATTTCAGTCACACTCTCTCCCCTATATCGTGATAATACACTTTTTCGATGCACCCCGTCAGTCCTATGTGGTAAGGATCCCACACCGCACAGCAGTATTCTAAAAGATAACGGACAAGCATAGTGTAGGCAGTCTCCTTAGCAGATTATTACACTTCCTAAGTCTCCTGCCAGTAAGATGCAGTCTTGGGTTAGCCTTCCCCAGAACATACTCTGTGTGTGACTTACAATTTAAGTTGTTCGTAATAATAATTCCTAGGTATTTACGACCTTTAGATTTTTCTGATTTATTGTGTAACCGAAGTTTAACGGATTACGTTTAGCACTCATGTGGATGACCTCACACTTTCCGTTATTTAGGGTCAATTGCCAATTTTCGCACCATCCAGATACCTTTTCTAAATGGCTTTGCAATTTGTTTTGATCTTCTGATGACTTTATTAGCCGATAAACGACAGGGTCATCTGCAAACAATCAAAGACGGATGCTCAGATTGTCTCCCAAATCGTTTATAGAGATGAGGAACAGCAAAGGACCCTGGAGAACGCCAGGAATCACTTCTGTTTTACTCGATGACTTGCACCACCAAATTCTGATAGGAACCTAATTGGTATACACTCTGGGCCAGAAGACATGCGTTTATTAAGTAATTCAAGTTGCTTCACTACTCCAAGGATATCTACTTCGACGTTACTCATGTTGGCACCTGATCTTGTTTCGAATTCTTGAATATTTACTTCGTGTTCCTTTGTGAAGGCATTTCGGATAACTGTGTTTAGTAGCTCTGTTTTGTCAGCACTGTCTTCGATAGTATCTCCATTGCTATCGCGCAGAGAAGGCATTGATTGTGTCTTGCCGCTAGCATACTTCACATGCGAACAGAATCTGTCTGAATTTTCTGCCAGGTTTGGAGATAAAGTTTCGTTGTGAAAACTATTATAAGCATGTCGCATTGAGGTCAGCGCTAAATTTCGAGTCTCTTTAAAAGATCGCCAATGTTGGAGATTTTGTTTCCGTTTAAATTTGGTATGTTTGTTTCGTTGTTTCTGCAACAGTGTTTTGACGCGTTTTGTGTACCAATGAGGATGAACTGCGTCGTTTGTTAATTTATTTGGTGTAAATCTCTGAATTGCCGCCGATACTATTTCTTTGCATTCAAGTCACATCTGGTCTGCAGTGAAATTATTAATGTGGAAGGAGTGGAGGAAGATGTTATGTGAATTTTTATGTGCTTTTTGAACAGGTATATATTTCGTTTATTTGTGGAGGACTTGGGGGTCCGGGTACGTTCAATAATACCAGTATCCGTTTTAATCCTCGTTACTAGTTCAGGATTATTCCGTGTTAACAGGTAAAGCGCGGTTTTCACAACCTTTTACTATTCATGAAGTAACTGCTCGAAATAGTTGTCGGAGAAAGCGTTTAGCAAAATTTCGGATGATGTTTTATGCGTACCTCCGGAATTAAACATGTATTTTCACTAACATGTCGAGGATAGATTAAAGGCACCACGAACTATATTTGTATGAGTCGGGTACGCGTTTGAAATTAAACTCAACTCGTCTTTGAACCTTTCAGCTACTGTATGTTGGAACACGTGAGGCATTAATGATCTTACGACTTATCGTAGAAGAAAGATTAAGAAAAGGCAAACCTACGTTTCTAGCATTTGTAGACTTAGAGAAAGCTTTTGACAATGTTGACTGGAATACTCTTTTTCAAATTCTAAAGGTGGTAGGGGTAAAATACAGGGAGCGAAAGGCTATTTATAATTTGTACAGAAACCAGATGGCAGTAATAAGAGTCGAGGGGCATGAAAGGGAAGCAGTGGTTGGGAAAGGAGTGAGACAGGGTTGTAGCCTCTCCCCGATGTTATTTAATTTGTATATTGAGCAAGCAGTAAGGGAAACAAAAGAAAAATTCGGAGTAGGTATTAAAATTCATGGAGACGAAGTAAAAACTTTGAGGTTCGCCGATGACATTGTAATTCTGTCAGAGACGGCAAAGGACTTGGAAGAGCAGTTGAACGGAATGGACAGTGTCTTGAAAGCAGGATATAAGACGAACATTAACAAAAGCAAAACGAGGATAATGGAATGTAGTCAAATTAAATCGGGTGATGCTGAGGGAATTAGATTAGGAAATGAGACACTTAAAGTAGGAAAGGAGTTTTGCTATTTAGGAAGTAAAATAACTGATGATGGTCGAAGTAGAGAGGATATAAAATGTAGACTGGCAATGGCAAGGAAAGCGTTTCTGAAGAAGAGAAATTTGTTAACATCGAATATAGATTTATGTATCAGGAAGTCGTTTCTGAAAGTATTTGTTTGGAGTGTAGCCATGTATGGAAGTGAAACATGGACGATTACTAGTTTGAACAAGAAGAGAATAGAAGCTTTCGAAATGTGGTTCTACAGAAGAATACTGAAGATAAGGTGGATAGATCACGTAACTAATGAGGAGGTATTGAATAGGATTGGGGAGAAGAGAAGTTTGTGGCACAACTTGACTAGAAGAAGGGATCGGTTGGTAGGACATGTTTTGAGGCATCAAGGGATCACAAATTTAGCATTTGAGGGCAGCGTGGAGGGTAAAAATCGTAGAGGGAGACCGAGAGATGAGTACACTAAGCAGATTCAGAAGGATGTAGGTTGCAGTATGTACTGGGAGATGAAGCAGCTTGCACAGGATAGAGTAGCATGGAGAGCTGCATCAAACCAGTCTCAGGACTGAAGACAACAACAACATCATCTGAATTGGGAGGTCGGTAAAAGGATACAGTTATTATTTGATTCCGGTTGCCAAGAATGTCCTCTGTGCATACTAATTCGCAGGAACTGTCTACTTCAATTTCGGGACAACCTGCTTTGAGGTGAGCCACACGTTTCTTCAAGTCACGAGCTACGTATCGTCCCCTCTGGACCAGACCTGGGTGTTGCTCACAGTAGCCGGCAGTCTGTTGCTTTATCGCCACCGCCTGCGGCCGAACAGGTGCTCTCTGTCTCTGCGACGTTAACTCCCTGCTCTCGGTAGGTCTTTGGAGCAGGAACTCGGGCGCAGCAAAAGACAGAGTACGTATCGCGCTGATTCTCTGCTCTGCCTGACCCTTCGTGGCTTCCAAACGCCCGGCAGCCGCTCTCTCAGCTCGGGACAGTAGCTCTACGCGTTCACTTTGGGACAGCCACGAACGTCGCCATAACCCTGTTCTCCTGTTCTTCGAGCACTCTGTTTAGCGGCAACTGCTCGCTTTCAGCTTCACAGACGCTTCTCGACGACCCTCGACGTTTTCGCTATCTCGATCGCAATTTCATCCCGTAGCATCTTCTAAAGTCATTCGCTTTACTTTCCACGTTCCGTTCGAGCTTAAGATTCGCAGCTTCTAAGTCATCAAATAGCTTTTCATTCACTTTCCTCGGCTCATTAAATTTCTCTTCAGTCCCTTCGTGAGTTCACCAACCGGCACAGAGGTTGTTTTAAATAGCGGAAAAAAAAAAAATTTGCATGCAGTTAATGCAATACTAAATCTAACCATAGTACATAACATCGTTAAATGAACCTGTATAATTAATCAATGGATTGTGAATTTGGCACATTAGTTCTACTCATTCCTCTCTCTGGGTACTTCGTTATCACTGTCTTTTTGTGCAGCATATAAAAATCAGGCTAATATTTCAAAGAAAGAAGCAGTTAAGAGCATCGAGTTGCAAGTCTGGCAGCTATTTGGTGCGTTCTGAAGTAGTTAGAGGACACACGATTTGAGTATTCATGAAACACATTTATTCAAAAATAGCCACAAAGAATTATGGGTGGACATTCTGTAGATATACTTAAGTTGTGCCTGAACACGAAATAAACTAATCTGATCTGGCAAGAAGAAATTACATAGCGCAATTTAACTATGCATACGTGAGGGAAAAGAGAGGAAAGGGAACAGAAACATATGACTTCAGTTATCCAATCAAGCTTCACACGAAAACGACGAAATTCAGAGGAACATTACCTGCATTGCCTGCATGCACTAACATCAAAGGGGTTTACACCGATTGAAACATCTTGTTACAGCAAATACACCACCTGAGAATTCACGCAAGCATCATGAAAAGAAGTCACCTGAGTTGCACATCCAACTGTTTCAAACAGATGTGAGTGAAAATCGCTAAATGTATAAATCAATGAGAGTACACCACTGTAAGAACGAATAGATCATGAATCACACCGAATTCATAATAAAACCATCAAGGCGGAAGGCCCCAATGATTCGAGAAACATATGGCCCCCATTAAACAAAGGCAGCTGCTACACGTTCCCACAAAACACGGAAATGCAGTAACGCAAATATTCACCCATCACTTATCAGTTAAAATAACACGGACCAACTATTGAGATTCAGTAATAGAGCGCAAAGCTCAGAGAATAAAGACAACTCGAGATCACAGCAGAAAATAGAACATGCGATAAACTACAATACATAAAAAGAAATATCGCACATACACGAAAACACAAGTTCTGTCATATTCACAAAGCTTTAAAGCACATTAACTCAGGCTTACCATATCCCGTAGAGCGCATTGACACAACTATAGTAGAAAGGAACAAAGCAAACTCCGGACACTGACAAAATCATAGACTCAAGCATCCTATTAAGAGCAATATAAAGCAAGAAGTAATCGAAACACTTCATTCAGGGCAAGAGCTTTTCCGAACGGCTCCACGCATGAAGACCGCGTTTGAAGCTACGACCTATCTCATCACTGGCCGGAGAGGGCTCACTTAAGAGCACAGCTACATCCACCGAGTTCAGTACGGAACCGCGCGACTGCTACGGTTGCAGGTTCGAATCCTGCCTCGGGCATGGATGTGTGTGATGTCCTTAGGTTAGTTAGGTTTAAGTAATTCTAAGTTCTTGGGGACTGATGACCTCAGAAGTTACGTCCCATAGCGCTCAGAGCCATACATCCACCGACAGCCACCGCTCGGCTCGGAGCGCATGGAAAGCCCACACGGGAAACGGACAATACCAACTTGACAACCACGAAGCTGTCGAACAGCACCGATAGAACTCTTTGCCCACGTAAGCGGTACAAAATTGGTTATCCTGTGCTTCTAGCAGACGAAAAGCAGCTCAAGTACCAAATGCAAGACAAACCTGAAAAGACACATAAAAAGACCTGGTCACACAAGATAGGCTAATGGACGAACTTTATAAATATGGGTCTCGATTACACATGGAATATAAATGGATCACTTAAGGTACTGACATACTGATGCGCAGAACGAGTTGCTTGCACTTAACGTCAGATTATCACTGAAACTTCTCAGTCCTTCTGGGACAGTTAGTAGAACCAACTGCAGACAAACAGAATCAAACAGGGCAACAGTCTTATCAAGCGACTGTACACAGACATTTCAACATATCATGAACACACTAATTATAATCCTTCATGCAGTGATTTATGCGTTTCCTCCTGTTGAGTTACGGGGTACTTTTAATGATATGAGCGTCCACTATCTACATCTATATGTACATGGGTAGACTGCAAATCACACTTAAGTGCTTGGCAGAGGGTTTATCGAACCACCTTCACAATAGTTCTCTATTATTCCAATCTCGAACAGCGTGGTGGAATAACTAACACGTATATCTGTCAGTGCGAGCTCTTATTTCCCTTATTTTACTATGATGATCTTTTCTCCCTATGTAGGTCAGCGTTAACAAAATATTTTCACGTTCGGAGAAGAAAGTTAATGACTGAAAATCCGTGAGAAGTTTCCGCCGCAACGAAAAACGCCTTCGTTTTGATGACGTCCTCCCCTAACTGTGTATCATGCAGTGACACACTCTCCCCTATTCCATATTAATACAAAACGAGCAGCGCTTCTTTGAAGTTTCTCGATGTACTCCGTTAATTCCATCTGGTATCAATTCCACACCGCGCAGCAGTACTTCGAAAGGAGACGGACAAGCACAGTGTAGCTAGACTCTTCAGTAGATCTGTTACATATTTTAACTGTTCCGCCAAATAAACGCAGTCTTTGGTTTGTCTTCCCCGCATCATTTTCTCTCTCTTCTTTCCACTTAAGTAGTTCGTAACTGTAATTCTTAGGTATTAATTTAAAATTACGGCTTTTAGATTTGATTTATCGTGTAGCCGATGTTTAACGGATTCCTAGTAGCACTCTTGCGGATAACCCCACACTTTTCATAGCTTTGCGCTAATTGCCAACTGCCAACTTTCGAACCATACAGATATCTTTACTAAATTGTTTTGCAACTGATTTCGGTCTTCTGATGACTTTACTAGACATTACCTACAAACAGTGATCGTAGATGGCAGCTACTCATGATCGCAACAGAGTTTCACTGGACACGGGGAGAAGAACACTTTTCCATAACACATCCGTCAGTAGTTCTCTTTGATGAACAGGATGTGCTTCACTTCAGCAACTGCTTCATTTCTGCACTACAATAGGGTGTCTCACGGAGACCTAGGAGCTATAAAGGGCTTGGAAAATCCCTGTCATAGCCTTTAAACCGGAGATGCTTATTTTGCTGTAATTGGTTTTGTGGAACCGAGAATTCATGCAGACTTTTCCCCATGGGAGTAATGTCTCAAACTTTCTACGCTTTGATCGATCCCTGGAAGACCAGTAGTAGGTTCCGAAGCACATCTGGAGGCATTCTGTAATCTGTGGACTTTCAGAGTATTGATAAAACACAGAAATTGCATAGGGGTTGAATACAACATGCACAATGCGGACTTTTCATCATGGGAGTAACGTCTCAAACTATCTACGCTTTGATATGTTCCAGGAAGACCAGTAGTAGTTTCCGAAGCACATCTGGAGGCATTCTGTAATCTGTGGACCTTCAGAGTGTTGATGAAACACAAAAATAGCATCGGGATTGAATATAACAGTCACCATGCGGACTTTTCTCCATTGTAGTCATGTCTCAAACTGCCCACGCAATGATCGTTCCCTGGAAAACAAGTAGTAGTTTCCGAAGCAAATCTGGAGGCATTCCATAATCTGTGGACCTTCTGAGTGTTGGTGAAACACAGAAATTGCATCGAGATGGTATACAACATTCACTATGCGGACTTTTCTCCATGGGAGAAAAATCTCAAACTGTATATGCTTTCATCGTTCCCTGCAAGACCAGTAGTAGTTTCCGAAGCACATCTGGACTCATTCTGTAATCTGTTGACCTTCAGTGTGTTGATGAAACACAGAAATTGGATAGGGATTGAATAAAAAAGCCTCCATACGCACGTTTCTTCATGGGAGTAATGTCTCAAACTGTCTACGCTTAGATATTTCCCTGTAGGACCAGTAGTAGTTTCCGAAGCACATCTGGAGACATTGTGTAATTTGTGGACCTTCAGAACGTTGATGGAAGATAGAAATTTCATCGCAATTGAAAACAACAGGCACCATGCGGACTTTTCTCGATGGGAGTCATGTCTCAAATTGCCTACGCAATGATCGTTCCCTGGAAGACCAGTAGTAGTTTCGGAAAGCAAATCTGGAGGCATTCTATAATCTGTGGACCTTCAGAGTGTTGGTGAAACACAGAAATTGCATCGAGATGGAATAAAACATTCACCATGCGGACTTCTCTCCATGGGAGTAATATCTCAATCTGTCTATGCTTTTATCCCACCCTGGAAGACCAGTAGTAGTTTCCGAAGCACATCTGGACTCATTCTGCAATCTGTTGATCTTTAGTGTGTTGATGAAACACAGAAATTGCATCGAGATTGAATACAAAAGCCTCCATACCCACGTTTCTTCATGGGATTAATGTCTCAAACTGTCTACGCTTAGATATTTCCCTATAGGACCAGTAGTAGTTTCCAAAGCACATCTGGAGGCATTATGTAACCTGTGGACCTTCAGAGTGTTGGTGAAACATAGAAATTGCATTGTGATTAAATACAACAGGCACCATACTTACTTTTCTCCATGGGAGTAATGTCTCAAACTGTCTACGATTTGATCGTTCCGTGGAAGAACCACTAGTAGTTTCCAAAGCACATCTGGAGGCATTCAGTAATCTTTGGACCTTCAGAGTGTTGATGAAAAGCAGAAATTGCATTGAGATTGAATACAACAGGCACCATTCGGACTTTTCTCCAATGGAATAATCTCTCAAATTGTCTACTCGTTGATCATTCCCTGGAGGACCAGTAGTAGTTTCCGAATAACATCTGGAGGCATTATGTAATCTGTGGACCTTCAGAGTGTTGATGAAACGCAGAAATTGCATCGACCTTGAATACAACATTCACCATGCAGACTTTTCTCCATGCAGTAATACTGAAACTGTCTACTATTTGATCGTTCCCTGGAAGTCCAGTAGTAGTTTCCAAACCACAACTTGAGGCATTCTGTAATCAGTGGACCTTCAGAGGGTTGATAATACACAGGAATTGCATCGGGATTGAATATAACATTCACCATGCGGACGTTTCTCCATGGGAGTAATGTCTTAAACTGTCTATGCTTTGATCGTTCCCTGGAAGACCAGTAGTAGTTTCCGAAGCACATCTGGACCCATTCTGTAATCTGTTGACCCTCAGTGTGTTGATGAAACAAAGAAATGGCATCGGGATTGAATACAAAAGTCTCCATACGCACGTTTCTTCATGGGAGTAATGTATCAAATTGTCTACGCTTAGATATTTCCCTGTAGGACCAGTAGTAGTTTCCGAAGCACATCTGGAGGCACTCTGTAATCTGTGGATATTCTGAGTGATGATGAAACACAGAAATTGCATCGAGATTGAATACAACAGTCACCATGCGGACATTTCTCCATGGGAGTAATGTCTCAAACTGTCTATGCTTTGATCGTTCCCTGGAAGACTAGTAGTGGTTTCCGAAGCATATCTGGAGGCATTCAGTAATCTTTGGACCTTCAGAGTGTTGATGAAAAGCAGAAATTGCATTGAGATTGAATACAACAGGCACCATTCGGACTTTTCTCCATTGGAATAATCTCTCAAATTGTCTACTCGTTGATCATTCCCTGGTGGACCAGTAGTAGTTTCCGAATAACATCTGGAGGCATTATGTAATCTGTGGACCTTCAGAGTGTTTATGAGGCAAAGAAATTGCATCGAGATTGAATAGAACAGTCACCATGCGGACTTTTCTCCATGGGAGTAATGTCTCAAACTGTCTACGCTTTGATAATTTTCCTGGAGGACCATTAGTAGTTTCCGAAGCACATCTGGAGGCATTATGTAATCTGTGGATCTTCAGAGTGTTGATGAAACACAGAAGTTGCATCGGGTTTGAATACAACAGGCACCATGCTTACTTTTCTCCATGGGAGTAATGTCTCAAAATGTCTATGTTTTGATCGTTCCCTGGAAGACCAGTAGTAGTTTCCGAAGCACATCTGGACTCATTCTGTAAACTGTTGACCTTCAGTGTGTTGATGAAACACAGAAATTACATAGAGATTGAATAAAAAAGCCACCATACGCACGTTTCTTCATGGGAGTAATGTCTCAAACTGGATACGCTTAGATATTTCCAGTTTTGACTAGTAGTAGATTCCGGAGCACATCTGGAGGCATTCAGTTATCTTTGGACCTTCAGAGCGTTGATGAAACACAGAAATTGCATCGAGATTGAATTCAACAGGCACCATGCGGACTTTTCTCCATGGGAGTAATGTCTCAAACTGTCTACGCTTTGATCATTCCCTGGAGGAACAGTACTAGTTTCCAAAGTACATCTGGAGGCATTATGTAATCTGTGGACTATCAGAAGGTTTATGAAACAAATAAATTGCATCGGGATTGAATACAACAGGCACCATGCGGACTTTTCTCCATGGGAGTAATGTCTCAAACTGTCTACCACTTGATCGTTCCCTGGAAGACTAGTAGTAGTTTCCAAAGCGCAACTGGAGGCATTGTGTAACCGGTGGACCTTTAGAGTGTTGATGAAACACAGAAGTAGCATCGGGTTAGAAAACAACAGACACCATGCTTACTTTTCTCCATGGGAGTAATGTCTCAAACTGTCTACGCTTTGATCGTTCCCTGGAAGACTCGTAGTAGTTTCCGAAGCACATTTGGAGGCATTCAGTAATCTTTGGACATTCAGAGTGTTGATGAAACACAGAAATTGCATCGTCATTGAATACAAGAGGCACCATGCGGACTTTTGTCCATGGGAGTAATGTCTCAAACTGTCTACGCTTTGATCGATTCCTGGGAGACAAGTCGTAGATTCCGAAGCACATGTGGAGGCATTCATTAATCTGTGGTCCTTCAGAGTGTTGATGAAACACAGAAATTGCATCGGGATTGAATATAACAGGCGCCATGCGGACTTTTCTCTATGGGAGTAATGTCTCAAACAATCTCCGCTTGGATCGTTCCCTGGAAAACCAGTAGTAGTTTCCAAAGCACAACTTGAGGCATTCTGTAATCAGTGGACCTTCAGAGTGTTGATAAAAAACAGGAATTGCATCGGGATTGAATATAACATTTACCATGCGGACGTTTCTCCATGGGAGTATTGTCTTAAACTGTCTATGCTTTGATCGTTCACTGGAAGACCAGTAGTAGTTTCCGAAGCACATCTGGACCCATTCTGTAATCTGTAGACCTTCAGTGTGTTGAAGAAACAAAGAAATTGCATCGGGATTGAATACAAAAGTCTCCATACGCACGTTTCTTCATGGGAATAATGTATCAAACTGTCTACGCTTAGATATATCCCTGTAGGACCAGTAGTAGTTTCCGAAGCACATCTGGAGGCACTCTGTAATCTGTGGATCCTCAGAGTGATGATGAAACACAGAAATTGAATCGAGATTGAATACAACAGTCACCATGCGGACATTTCTCCATGGGAGTAATATTTTAAACTGTCTACGCTTTGATAATTTCCTTGAGGACCATTAGTAGTTTCCAAAGTACATCTGGAGGCATTATGTAATCTGTGGACCTTCAGAGTGTTGATGAAACAAATAAATTGCATCATGATTGAATACAACAGGCACCATGCGAACGTTTCTGCATGGGAGTAATGTCTCAAATTGTCTACGCTTTGATTGATTCCTGGGAGACCAGTAGATGTTTCCGGAGCACATCTGGAGGCTTTCAGTTATCTTTGGACCTTCAGAGCGTTGATGAAACACAGATATTGCATCGAAATGGAATTCAACAGGCACCATGCGGACTTTTCTCCATGGTAGTAATGTCTCAAACTGTCTACGCTTTGATCATTCCCTGGAGGACCAGTAGTAGTTTCCGAAGCACATCTGGAGGCATTATGTAATCTGTGGACTATCAGAAGTTTTATGAAACAAATAAAATGCAACGGGATTGAATACACAAGGCAACATGCGGACTTTTCTCCATGGGAGTAATGTCTCAAACTGTCTACGCTTTGATCGTTCCCAGGAAGACTAGTAGTAGTTTCCAAAGCACAACTGGAGGCATTCTGTAACCAGTGGACCTTCAGAGTGTTGATGAAACACAGAAGTTGCATCGGGTTAGAAAACAACAGGCACCATGCTCACTTTTCTCAATGGGAGTAATGTCTCAAACTGACTACGCTTTGATCGTTCCCTGGAAGACTCGTAGTAGTTTCCGAAGCACATCTGGAGGCATGCTGTAATCTTCCGACCTTCAGAGTGTTGATGAAACACAGAAATTGCATCGAGATTGAATACAACAGGCACCAATGCGGACTTTTCTTCATGGGAGTAATGTCTCAAACTGTCTACACTTTGATCATTCCCTGGAGGACCAGTAGTAGTTTCCGAAGAACATCTGTAGGCATTATGTAATCTGTGGACCTTCAGAGTGTTGATGAAAAAAATTAATTGCTTCGGGATTGAATACAACATTCCCCATGAGGACTTTTCTCCATGGGAGTAATTTCTCAAACTGTCTCCGCTTGGATCGTTCCCTGGAAGACCAGTAGTAGTTTCCGAAGCACATCTGGACTCATTCCGTAAACTGTTGACCTTCATTGTGTTGATGAAACACAGAAATTGCATAGGGATTGAATAAAAAACCACCATACGCACGTTTCTTCATGGGATTAATGTCTCAAACTGGATACGCTTAGATATTTCCAGTTAGGACTAGTAGTTGTTTCCGGAGCACATCTGGAGGCATTCAGTTATCTTTGGATCTTCAGAGCGTTGATGAAACACAGAAATTGCATCGAGATTGAATTCAACAGGCACCATGCGGACTTTTCTCCATGGGAGTAATGTCTCAAACTGTCTACGCTTTGATCATTCCCTGGAGGACCAGTAGTAGTTTCCGAAGCACATCTGGAGGCATTATGTAATCTGTGGACTATCAGAAGGTTTATGAAACAAATAAATTGCATCGGGATTGAATACAAAAGGCACCATGCGGACTTTTCTCCATGGGAGTAATGTCTCAAACTGTCTACGCTTTGATCGTTCCCTGGAAGACTAGTAGTAGTTTCCAAAGCACAACTGGAGGAATTCTGTAACCGGTGGACCTTCAGAGTGTTGATGAAACACAGAAGTTGCATCGGGTTAGAAAACAACAGGCACCATGCTTACTTTTCTCCATGGGAGTAATGTCTCAAACTGTCTACGCTTTGATCGTTCCCTTGAAGACTCGTAGTAGTTTCCGAAGCACATATGGAGGCATGCTGTAATCTTCCGACCTTCAGAGTGTTGATGAATCACAGAAATTGCATCGACATTGACTACAACAGGCACCAATGCGGACTTTTCTCCATGGGAGTAATGTCTCAAACTGTCTTCGCTTTGATCATTCCCTGGAAGACCAGTAGTAGTTTCCCAAGCAAATCTGGAGGCATTCTATTATCTGTGGACCTTTAGAGTGTTGATGAAACACAGAAATCGCATCAAAATGGAATACAACATTCACCATGCGGACTTTTCTCCATGGGAGTAATATCCCAAACTGTCTATGTTTTGATCGTTCCCTGGAAGACCAGTAGTAGTTTCCGAAGCACATCTGGACTCATTCTGTAAACTGTTGACCTTCAGTGTGTTGATGAAACACTGAAATTGCATAGGGATTGAATAAAAAAGCCAGCATACGCACGTTTCTTCATGGGAGTAATGTCTCAAACTGGATACGCTTAGATATTTCCAGTTAGGACTAGTAGTAGTTTCCGGAGCACATCTGGAGGCATTCAGTTATCTTTGGACCTTCAGAGCGTTGATGAAACACCGATATTGCATCGAGATTGAATTCAACAGGCACCATGCGGACTTTTCTCCATGGGAGTAATGTCTCAAACTGTCTACGCTTTGATCATTCCCTGGAGGACCAGTAGTAGTTTCCGAAACACATCTGGAGGCATTATGTAATCTGTGGACTATCAGAAGGTTTATGAAACAAATAAATTGCATCGGGATTGAATACAACATTCATCATGCGGACTCTTCTCCATGGGAGTAATGTCTCAAATTGTCTACGCTTTCATTGATGCCTGGGAGACCAGTAGTAGTTTACGAAGCACATCTGGAGGCATGCTGTAATCTTCCGACCTTTAGAGTGTTGATGAAACAAATAAATTGCTTCGGGATTGAATACAACATTATCCATGAGGACTTATCTCTATGGGAGTAATGTCTCAAATTGTCTCCGTTTGGATCGTTCCCTGGTGGACCAGTAGTAGTTTCCGAAGCACATCTGGAGGCATTATGTAATCTGTGGACCTTCAGAGTGTTTATGAAACAAATAAATCGCATCGGGATTGAATACAACAGGCACCATGCGGACTTTTCTCCATTGGAATAATCTCTCAAATTGTCTACTCGTTGATCATTCCCTGGAGGACCAGTACTAGTTTCCGAATAACATCTGGAGGCATTATGTAATCTGTGGACCTTCAGAGTGTTGATGAAACGCAGAAATTGCATCGACCTTGAATACAACATTCACCATGCAGACTTTTCTCCATGCAGTAATACTGAAATTGTCTACTCTTTGATCGTTCCCTGGAAGTCCAGTAGTAGTTTCCAAAGCACAAATTGAGGCATTCTGTAATCAGTGGACCTTCAAAGTGTTGATGAAACACAGGAATTGCTTGGGGATTGAATATAACAGTCACCATGCGGACATTTCTCCATGGGAGTAATGTTTTAAACTGTCTACGCTTTGATAATTTCCTGGAGGACCATTAGTAGTTTCCAAAGCACATCTGGATGCATCATGTAATCTGTGGACCTTCAGAGTGTTGATGAAACAAATAAATTGCATCATGATTGAATACAACAGGCACCATGCAAACGTTTCTGCATGGGAGTAATGTCTCAAATTGTCTACGATTTGATCGATTCCTGGGAGACCAGTAGAGGTTTCCGAGGCCCATCTGGAGGCATTCTGTAATCTGTGGACCTTCAGAGTGTTTATGAAACAAAGAAATTGCATCGAGATTGAATACAACAGTCACCATGCGGACTTTTATCCATGGGAGTAATGTCCCAAACTGTCTACGCTTTGATCATTCATTGGAAGACCAGTAGTAGTTTCCGAAGCACATCTAGAGGCATTATGTAATCTGTGGACTATCAGAAGGTTTATGAAACAAATAAATTGCATTGGGATTGAATACAACAGGCACCATGCGGACTTTTCTCCATGGGAGTAATGTCTCAAACTGTCTACGACTTGATCGTTCCCTGGAAGACTAGTAGTAGTTTCCGAACCACATCTGGAGGCATTCAGTAATCTTTGGACCTTCAGAGTGTTGATGAAACGCAGAAATTGCATCGAGACTGAATACTACAGGCACCATGCGGACTTTTCTCCATGGGAGTAATGTTTCAAACTGTATACGCTTTGATCATTCCCTGGAGGACCAGTAGTAGTTTCCGAAGAACATCTGTATTCATTATGTTACCTGTGGACCTTTAGAGTGTTGATGAAAAAAATTAATTGCTTCGGGATTGAATACAACATTCCCCATGAGGACTTTTCTCCATGGGAGTAATGTCTCAAACTGTATCCGCTTGGTTTATGAAACAAATAAATTGCATTGGGATTGAATACAACAGGCACCATGCGGACTTTTCTCCATGGGAGTAATGTCTCAAACTGTCTACGACTTGATCGTTCCCTGGAAGACTAGTAGTAGTTTCCGAACCACATCTGGAGGCATTCAGTAATCTTTGGACCTTCAGAGTGTTGATGAAACGCAGAAATTGCATCGAGACTGAATACTACAGGCACCATGCGGACTTTTCTCCATGGGAGTAATGTTTCAAATTGCCTACGCAATGATCGTTCCCTGGAAGACCAGTAGTAGTTTCCCAAGCAAATCTGGAGGCATTCTATTATCTGTGGACCTTTAGAGTGTTGATGAAACAAAGAAATTGCATCGAGATTGAATACAACAGTCACCATGCGGACTTTTATCCATGGGAGTAATGTCCCAAACTGTCTACGCTTTGATCATTCATTGGAAGACCAGTAGTAGTTTCCGAAGCACATCTAGAGGCATTATGTAATCTGTGGACTATCAGAAGGTTTATGAAACAAATAAATTGCATTGGGATTGAATACAACAGGCACCATGCGGACTTTTCTCCATGGGAGTAATGTCTCAAACTGTCTACGACTTGATCGTTCCCTGGAAGACTAGTAGTAGTTTCCGAACCACATCTGGAGGCATTCAGTAATCTTTGGACCTTCAGAGTGTTGATGAAACGCAGAAATTGCATCGAGACTGAATACTACAGGCACCATGCGGACTTTTCTCCATGGGAGTAATGTTTCAAACTGTATACGCTTTGATCATTCCCTGGAGGACCAGTAGTAGTTTCCGAAGAACATCTGTATTCATTATGTTACCTGTGGACCTTTAGAGTGTTGATGAAAAAAATTAATTGCTTCGGGATTGAATACAACATTCCCCATGAGGACTTTTCTCCATGGGAGTAATGTCTCAAACTGTATCCGCTTGGTTTATGAAACAAATAAATTGCATTGGGATTGAATACAACAGGCACCATGCGGACTTTTCTCCATGGGAGTAATGTCTCAAACTGTCTACGACTTGATCGTTCCCTGGAAGACTAGTAGTAGTTTCCGAACCACATCTGGAGGCATTCAGTAATCTTTGGACCTTCAGAGTGTTGATGAAACGCAGAAATTGCATCGAGACTGAATACTACAGGCACCATGCGGACTTTTCTCCATGGGAGTAATGTTTCAAATTGCCTACGCAATGATCGTTCCCTGGAAGACCAGTAGTAGTTTCCCAAGCAAATCTGGAGGCATTCTATTATCTGTGGACCTTTAGAGTGTTGATGAAACACAGAAATTGCATCAAAATGGAATACAACATTCACCATGCGGACTTTTCTCCATGGGAGTAATGTCCCAAACTGTCTATGTTTTGATCGTTTCCTGGAAGACCAGTAGTAGTTTCCGAAGCACATCTGGACTCATTCTGTAATCTGTTGATCTTCAGTGTTCTGATGAAACACAGAAATTACATAGAGATTGAATAAAAAAGCCACCATACCCACGTTTCTTCATGGGAGTAATGTCTCAACTCTGTCTACGCTGAGATATTTCCCTGTAGGATCAGTAGTAGTTTCCGAAATACATCTGGAGGCATTCAGTAATCGTTGGACCTTCAGAGTTTTGATGATACACATAAATTGCATCGGGATTGAATACAACAGGCACCATGCGAACGTTTCTCCATGGGAGGAATGTCTAAAGCTGTCTACGATTAGATATTTCCCTGGAGGACGAGTACTAGTTTCCGAAGCATATCTGGAAGCATTATATTATCTGTGGACCTTCAGAGTGTTGGTGAGACACAAAAATAGCATCGTGATAGAATACAACATTCACCATGCGGACTTTTCTCCATGGGAGTAATTTCTCAAACTGTCTACGATTTGATCGTTCTCTGGAAGACCAGTAGTAGTTTCCAAAGCACAACTGGAGGCATTCTGTAAACGGTGGACCTTCAGAGTGTTGATGAAACACAGAAATGGTATCAGGATTTAATACAACTGGCACCATGCAGACTTTTCCCCATTGGAGTCATGTCTCAAATTGCCTACGCAATGATCGTTCCCTGGAAGACCCGTAGTAGTTTCCCAAGCAAATCTGTAGGCATTCTATAATCTATGGACCTTCAGAGTGTTGGTGAAAAACAGTAATTGCATCGAATTTTAATACAACATTAGCCATGCGGACTTATCTCCTAGGGAGTAATGTCTCAAACTGTCTACGTTTTGATCGTTCCCTGGAAGACCAGTAGTAGTTTCCGAAGCACATCTGGACTCATTCTGTAACCTGTTGATCTTCAGTGTTCTGATGAAACACAGAAATTGCATAGGGATTGAATACAAAAGCCTCCATACACACGTTTCTTCATGGGAGTAATGTCTCAACTCTGTCTGCGATTAGATATTTCCCTGTAGGATCAGTAGTAGTTTCCGAAATACATCTGGAGGCATTCTATAATGTGTGGCCCCTTCAGAGTGTTGGTGAAACAAAGAAATTGCATTGTGATTAAATACAACAGGCAACATGCTTACTTATCTCCATGGGAGTAATGTCTCAAACTGTCTACGTTTTGATCGTTCCCTGGAAGAACCAGTAGTAGTTTCCGAAGCACATCTGGAGGCATTCAGTAATCTTTGGACCTTCAGAGTGTTGATGAAACACAGAAATTGCATCGGCATTGAATACAACAGGCACCATGCGGACTTTTCTCCATGGGAGCATTGTCTCAAACTGTCTACGCTTTGATCGTTCCCTGGAAAACCAATAGTAGTTTCCGAAGCACATCTGGAGGTATTCTGTAATCTGTTGACTTTCAGAGTGTTGATGAAAGATAGAAATTGCATCGGGATAGAATACAACAGGCACTATGCGGACTTTACTCCATGGGAGTAATGTCTCAAACTGTCTACGCTTTGATCGATTCCTGGGAGACCAGTCGTAGATTCCGAAACACATGTCGAGGCATTCATTAATCTATGGACCTTCAGAGTGTTGATGAAACACAGAAATTGCATCGGGATCGAATACAACAGGCACTATGCGTACTTTTCTCCATGGGAGTAATGTCTCAAACTGTCTACGCTTTGATCGTTCCCTGGAAGAACCAGTAGTAGTTTCCAAAGCACATCTGGAGGCATTCAGTAATCGTTGGACCTTCAGAGTTTTGATGAAACACATAAATTGCATCGGGATTGAATACAACTGGCACCATGCGGACGTTTCTCCATGGGAGGAATGTCTAAAGCTGTCTACGATTAGATATTTCCCTGGAGGACCAGTACTAGTTTCCGAAGCACATCTGGAGGCATTATATAATCTGTGGACCTTCAGAGTGTTGGTGAGACACAGAAATAGCATCGTGATGGAATACAACATTCACCATGCGGACTTTTCTACATGGGAGTAATTTGTCAAACTGTCTACGCTTTGATCGTTCCCTGGAAGACTAATAGTAGTTACCGAAGCACATCTGGAGGCATTCAGTAATCTTTGGACCTTCAGAGTGTTGATGAAACACAGAAATTGCATCGGCATTGAATACAACAGGGCCCATGCTGACATTTCTCCATGGGAGTAACGTCTCAAACTGCCTACGCTTTGATCGTTCCCTGGAGGACCAGTAGTAGTTTCCGAAGCACATCTGGAGGCATTCAGTAATCTTAGGACATTCAGAGTGTTGATGAAACACATAAATTGCATCGGCATTGAATACAACAGGCACCATGCGGTCTTTTCTCCATGGGAGTATTGTCTCAAACTGTCTACGCTTTGATCGTTCCCTGGAAAACCAATAGTAGTTTCCGAAGCACATCTGGAGGTATTCTGTAATCTGTTGACCTTCAGAGTGTTGATGAAAGATAGAAATTGAATCGGGATAAAATACAACAGGCACCATGCGGACTTTACTCCATGGGAGTAATGTCTCAAACTGTCTACGCTTTGATCGTTCCCTGGAAGACTAGTAGTAGTTACCGAATCACATCTGGAGGCATTCAGTAATCATTGGACCTTCAGAGTGTTGATGAAACACAGAAATTGCATAGGGATTAAATAACAAAGCCTACATACGCATGTTTCTTCATGGGAGTAATGTCTCGAACTGTCTACACTTAGATATTTCCAGGTAGGACCAGTAGTAGTTTCCGAAGCACATCTGGAGGCTTTCAGTTATCTTTGGACCTTCAGAGTGTTGATGAAACACAGAAATTGCATCGAGATTGAATTCAACAGGCACCATGCGGACTTTTCTCCATGGGAGTAATGTCTCAAACTGTCTACGCTTTGATCGTTCTCTGGAAGAACAGTAGTAGTTTCCAAAGCACAACTGGAGGCATTCTGTAAACGGTGGACCTTCAGAGTGTTGATGAAACACAGAAATTGCATCGAATATTAATACAACATTCACCATGCGGACTTATCTCCTAGGGAGTAATGTCTCAAACTGCCTACGTTTTGATCGTTCCCTGGAAGACCACTAGTAGTTTCCGAAGCACATCTGGACTCATTCTGTAACCTGTTGATCTTCAGTGTTCTGATGAAACACAGAAGTTGCATCGGGATTGAATATAAAAGCCTCCATACCCACGTTTCTTCATGGGAGTAATGTCTCAACTCTGTCTACGCTTAGATATTTCCCTGTAGGATCAGTAGTAGTTTCCGAAATACATCTGAAGGCATTCTATAATCTGTGGACCTTCAGAGTCTGGGTGAAACATAGAAATTGCATTGTGATTAAATACACCAGGCACCATGCTTTTTTTTCTCCATGGGAGTAATGTCTCAAACTGTCTACGCTTTGATCGTTCCCTGGAAGACTAGTAGTAGTTACCGAAGCACATCTGGAGGCATTCAGTAATCTTTGGACCTTCAGAGTGTTGATGAAACACAGAAATTGCATCGGCATTGAATACAACAGGGCCCATGCTGACATTTCTCCATGGGAGTAATGTCTCAAACTGTCTACGCTTTGATCGTTCTCTGGAAGACCAGTAGTAGTTTCCAAAGTTCAACTGGAGGCATTCTGTAAACGGTGGACCTTCAGAGAGTTGATGAAACACAGAAATTGCATCGGGATTGAATACAACAGGCACCATGTGGACTTTTCTCCATGGGAGTATTGTCTCAAACTGTCTACGCTTTGATCGTTCCCTGGAAAACCAATAGTAGTTTCCGAAGCACATCTGGAGGTATTCTGTAATCTGTTGACGTTCAGAGTGTCGATGAAAGATAGAAATTGAATCGGGATAGAATACAACAGGCACCATGCGGACTTTACTCCATGGGAGTAATGTCTCAAACTGTCTACGCTTTGATCGATTCCTGGAAGAACCAGTAGTAGTTTCCAAAGCACATCTGAAGGCATTCAGTAATCGTTGGACCTTCAGAGTTTTGATGAAACACAGAAATTGCATCGGGATTGAATACAACAGGCACCATGCGGACGTTTCTCCATGGGAGTGATGTCTCAAACTGTCTACGCTTTGATTGTTCCCTGGAAGAACCAGTAGTAGTTTCCAAAGCACATCTGGAGGCATTCAGTAATCGTTGGACCTTCAGAGTTTTGATGAAACACAGAAACTGCATCGGGATTGAATACAACAGGCGCCATGCGGACTTTTCTCCATGGGAGTAATGTCTAAAGCTGTCTACGATTAGATATTTCCCTGGAGGACCAGTACTAGTTTCCGAAGCACATCTGGAGGCATTATATAATCTGTGGACCTTCAGAGTGTTGGTGAGACACAGAAATAGCATCGTGATGGAAAACAACATTCACCATGCGGACTTTTCTCCATGGGAGTAATGTCTCAAACTGTCTATGCTTTGATCGATCCCTGGAAGACTAGTAGTAGTTTCCGAAGCACATCTGGACTCATTCTGTAACCTGTTGTCCTTCAGTGTGTTGATGAAACACAGAAATTGCATAGGGATTAAATAACAAAGCCTACATACGCAAGTTTCTTCATGGGAGTAATGTCTCGAACTGTCTACACTTAGATATTTCCATGTAGGACCAGTAGTAGTTTCCGAAGCACATCTGGAGGCATTCAGTTATCTTTGGACCTTCAGAGTGTTGATGAAACACAGAAATTGCATCGAGATTGAATTCAACAGGCACCATGCGGACTTTTATCCATGGGAGTAATGTCTGAAACTGTCTACGCTTTGATCGTTCTCTGGAAGAGCAGTAGTAGCTTCCAAAGCACAACTGGAGGCATTCTGTAAACGGTGGACCTTCAGAGTGTTGATGAAACACAGAAATTGAATCGGGATTTAATACAACATTCACCATGCCGACTTTTCCCCATTGGAGTCATGTCTCAAATTGCCTACGCAATGATCGTTCCCTGGAAGACCAGTAGTAGTTTCCCAAGCAAATATGGAGGCATTCTATAATCTGTGGACCTTCAGAGTGTTGGTGAAACACAGAAATTGCATCGAGATGGAATACAACATTCACCATGCGGACTTATCTCCATGGGAGTAATGTCTCAAACTGTCTACGTTTTGATCGTTCCCTGGAAGACCACTAGTAGTTTCCGAAGCACATCTGGACTCATTGTGTAATCTGTTGATCTTCAGTGTTCTGATGAAACACAGAAATTGCATCGGGATTGAATACAACAGGCACCATGCGGACGTTTCTTCACGGGAGTGATGTCTCAAACTGTCTACGCTTTGATCGTTCCCGGGAAGAACCAGTAGTAGTTTCCAAAGCACATCTGGAGGCATTATATAATCTGTGGACCTTCAGAGTGTTGGTGAGACACAGAAATAGCATCGTGATGGAATACAACATTCTCCATGCGGACTTTTCTCCATGGGAGTAATGTCTCAAACTGTCTATGCTTTGATCGATCCCTGGAAGACTAGTAGTAGATTCCGAAGCACATCTATACTCATTCTGTAATCTGTAGACCTTCAGTGTGTTGATGAAACACAGAAATTGCATCGGGATTGGATACAACATTAATCATGCGGACTTTTCCCCATGGAAGTAGTGTCTCAAACTGTCTACGCTTTGATTGATTCCTGGGAGACCAGTAGTAGTTTCCAAAGCACATCTGTAGTCATTATGTAATCTGTGGAACTTCAGAGTGTTGATGAAACAAATAAATTGCTTCGGGATTGATTACAACATTCCCCATGAGGACTTTTATCATTGGGAGTAACGTCTGAAACTGTCTCCGCTTGGATCGTTCCCTGGAAGACCAGTAGTAGTTCCCCAAGCAAATCTGGATGCATTCTATTATCTGTGGACCTTCAGAGTTTGATGAAACACAGAAATTGCATCGGACTTTTCTCTATGGGAGTAATGTCCCAAACTGTATACGTTTTGATCGTTCCCTGGAAGACCAGTAGTAGTATCCGAAGCACATCTGGACTCATTCTGTAACCTGTTGACCTTCAGTGTGTTGATGAAACACAGAAATTGCATAGGGATTAAATAACAAAGCCTACACACGCAAGTTTCTTCATGGGAGTAATGTCTCGAACTGTCTACACTTAGATATTTCCATGTAGGACCAGTAGTAGTTTCCGAAGCACATCTGGAGGCATTCAGTTATCTTTGGACCTTCAGAGTGTTGATGAAACACAGAAATTGCATCGGGATTGAATACAAATGCCTCCATACCCACGTTTCTTCATGGGAGTAATGTCTCAACTCTGTCTACGCTTAGATATTTCCCTGTAGGTCAGTAGTAGTTTCCGAAATACATCTGGAGGCATTCTATAATCTGTGGACCTTCAGAATGTTGGTGAAACATAGAAATTGCATTGCGATTAAATACAACAGGCACCATGCTTACGTTTCTCCATGGGAGTAATGTCTCAAACTGTCTACGCTTTGATCGTTCCCTGGAAGACTGGTAGTAGTTACCGAAGCACATCTGGAGGCATACAGTAATCTTTGGACCTTCAGAGTTTTGATGAAACACAGAAATTGCATCGGCATTGAATACAACAGGGCCCATGCTGACATTTCTCCATGGGAGTAATGTCTCAAACTGTCTACGCTTTGATCGTTCCCTGGAGGACCAGTAGTAGTTTCCGAAGCACATCTGGAGGCATTCATTAATCTGTGGACCTTCAGAGTGTTGATGAAACACAGAAATTGCATCGGGATTGAATACAACAGGCGCCATGCGGACTTTTCTCCATGGGAGTAATGTCTCAAACTGTCTACGCTTTGATCGTTCCCTGGAAAACCAGTAGTAGTTTCCAAAGCACATCTGGAGGCATTCAGTAATCGTTGGACCTTCAGAGTTTTGATGAAACACAGAAATTGCATCGGGATTGAATACAACAGGCACCATGCGGACGTTTCTCTATGGGAGGAATGTCTGAAGCTGTCTACGATTAGATATTTCCCTGGAGGACCAGTAGTAGTTTCCGAAGCACATCTGTAGGCATTATGTAATCTGTGGACCTTCAGAGTGTTGATGAAACAAATAAATTGCTTCGGGATTGTATACAACACTCCCCATGAGGACTTTTCTCCATGGGAGTAATGTCTGAAACTGTCTCCGCTTGGATCGTTCCCTGAAAGACCAGTAGTAGTTTCCAAAGCAAATCTGGACCCATTCTATTATCTGTGGACCTTCAGAGTTTGACGAAACACAGAATTTGCATCGGGATAGAATACAACAGGCACCATGCGGACTTTACTCCATGGGAGTAATGTCTCAAAGTGTCTACGCTTTGATCGATTCCTGGGAGACGAGTCGTAGATTCCGAAGCACATGTCGAGGCATTCATTAATCTGTGGACCTTCAGAGTGTTGATGAAACACAGAAATTACATCGGGATTGAGTACAACAGGCGCCATGCGGACTTTTCTCCATGGGAGTAATATCTCAAACTGTCTACGTTTTGATCGTTCCCTGGAAGAACCAGTAGTAGTTTCCAAAGTACATCTGGAGGCATTCAGTAATCGTTGGACCTTCAGAGTTTTGATGAAACACAGAAATAGAATCGGGATTGAATACAACAGGCACCATGCGGACGTTTCTCCATGGGAGGAATGTCTGAAGCTGGCTACGATTAAATATTTCCCTGGAGGCCCAGTACTAGTTTCCGAAGCACATCTGGAGGCATTCTATAATCTGTGGACCATCAGAGTGTTGGTTAGACACAGAAATAGCATCGTGATGGAATACAACATTCACCATGCGGACTTATCTCCATGGGAGTAATGTCTCAAACTGTCTACGTTATGATCGTTGCCTGGAAGACCAGTAGTAGTTTCCGAAGCGCATCTGGACTCATTCTGTAATTTGTTGATCATCAGTGTGTTGATGAAACACAGAAATTGCATCGGGATTGAATACAAAAGCCTCCATACCCACGTTTCTTCATGGGAGTAATGTCTCAACTCTGTCTACGCTTAGATATTTCCCTGTAGGATCAGTAGTAGTTTCCGAAATACATCTGGAGGCATTCTATAATCTGTGGACCTTCAGACTGATGGTGAAACATAGAAATTGCATTGTGATTAAATACAACAGGCACCATGCTTACTTTTCTCCATGGGAGTAATGTCTCAAACTGTCTACGCTTTGATCGTTCCCTGGAAGACTAGTAGTAGTTACCGAAGCACATCTGGAGACATTCAGTAATCTTTGGACCTTCAAAGTGTTGGTGAAAATCAGAAATTGCATCGGCATTGAATACAACAGGGCCCATGCTGCCATTTCTCCATGGGAGTAATGTCTCAAACTGTCTACGCTTTGATCCTCCCTGGAAGATCAGTAGTAGTTTCCGAAGCACATCTGGAGGCATTCAGTAATCTTAGGACATTCAGAGTGTTGATGAAACACAGAAATTGCATCGGCATTGAATACAACAGGCACCATGCGGACTTTTCTCCATGGGAGTATTGTCTCAAACTGTCTACGCTTTGATCGTTCCCTGGAAAACCAATAGTAGTTTCCGAAGCACATCTGGAGGCATTCTATAATCTGTGGACATTCAGAGTGTTGATGAAAGATAGAAATTGCATCGGGATAGAATACAACAGGCACCATGCGGACTTTACTCCATGGGAGTAATGTTTCAAACTGTCTACGCTTTGATCGATTCCTGGGAGACCAGTCGTAGTTTCCGAAACACATGTCGAGGCACTCAATAATCTGTGGACCTTCAGAGTGTTGATGAAACACAGAAATTGCATCGGGATTGAATACAACAGGCGCCATGAAGACTTTTCTCCATGGGAGTAATGTCTCAAACTGTCTACGATTTGATCGTTCCCTGGAAGACCAGTAGTAGTTTCCAAAGCACAACTGGAGGCATTCTGTAAACGGTGGACCTTCAGAGAGTTGATGAAACACAGAAATGGAATCGGGATTTAATACAACTGGCACCATGCCGACTTTTCCCCATTGGAGTCATGTCTCAAATTGCCTACGCAATGATCGTTCCCTGGAAGACCAGTAGTAGTTTCCCAAGCAAATCTGGAGGCATTCTATAATCTGCGGACCTTCAGAGTGTTGGTGAAACAAAAAATTGCATCGAGTTGGATTACAACATTCACCATGCGGACTTATCTCCTAGGGAGTAATGTCTCAAACTGTCTACGTTTTGATCGTTCCCTGGAAGACCAGTAGTAGTTTCCTAAGCACATCTGGACTCATTCTGTAATCTGTTGATCTTCAGTGTTCTGATGAAACACAGAAATTGCATCGGGATTGAATACAACAGGCACCATGCGGACGTTTCTCTATGGGAGGAATGTCTGAAGATGTCTACGATTAGATATTTCCCTGGAGTACCAGTAGTAGTTTCCGAAGCACATCTGTAGGCATTATGTAATCTGTGGACCTTCAGAGTGTTGTTGAAACAAATAAATTGCTTCGGGATTGTATACAACACTCCCCATGAGGACTTTTCTCCATAAGAGTAATGTCTGAAACTGTCTCCGCTTGGATCGTTCCCTGGAAGACCAGTAGTAGTTTCCAAAGCAAATCTGGACCCATTCTATTATCTGTGGACCTTCAGAGTTTGATGAAACACAGAAATTGCATCGGGATTTAATACAAAAGGCACCATGCCGACTTTTCCCCATTGGAGTCAGGTCTCAAATTGCCTACGCAATGATCGTTCCCTGGGAGACCAGTAGTATTTTTCCAAGCAAATCTGGAGGCATTCTATAATCTGTGGATCTTCAGAGTGTTGGTGAAACACAGAAATTGCATCGAGATGGAATACAACATTCGCCCTGCGGACTTATCTCCATGGGAGTAATGTCTCAATCTGTCTACGCTTTGATCGTTCTCTGGAAGACCAGTAGTAGTTTCCGAAGCACATCTGGACTCATTCTGTAATCTGTTGATCTTCAGTGTGTTGATGAAACACAGAAATTGCATCGGGATTGAATACAAAAGCCTCCATACCCCCGTTTCTTCATGGGAGTAATGTCTCAACTCTGTCTACCCTTAGATATTTCCCTGTAGGATCAGTAATAGTTTCCGAAATACATCTGGAGGCATTCTATAATCTGTGGACCTACAGAGTGTTGGTGAAACATAGAAATTGCATTGTGATTAAATACAACAGGCACCATGCTTACTTTTCTCCATGGGAGTAATGTCTCAAACTGTCTACGCTTTGATCGTTCCCTGGACGACTAGTAGTAGTTACCGAAGCACATCTGGAGGCATTCAGTATTCTTTGGACCTTCAGAGTGTTGATGAAACACAGAAATTGCATTGGGATTGAATACAACAGGCACCGTGCGGACTTTTCTCCATGGGAGTATTGTCTCAAACTGTCTACGCTTTGATCGTTCAATGGAAAACCAGTAGTAGTTTCCGAAGCACATCTGGAGGCATTCAGTATTCTTAGGACATTCAGAGTGTTGATGAAACACAGAAATTGCATCGGGATTGAGTACAACAGGCGCCATGCAGACTTTTCTCCATGGGAGTAATATCTCAAACTGTCTACGTTTTGATCGTTCCCTGGAAGAACCAGTAGTAGTTTCCGAAGCACATCTGGAGGCATTCTGTAATCTGTGGACCTTCAGGGTGTTGATGAAAGATAGAAATTGCATCGGGAGAGAATACAACAGGCACCATGCAGACTTTACTCCATGGGAGTAATGTCTCAAAGTGTCTACGCTTTGATCGATTCCTGGGAGACGAGTCGTAGATTCCGAAGCACATGTCGAGGCATTCATTAATCTGTGGACCTTCAGAGTGTTGATGAAACACAGAAATTGCATCGGGATTGAGTACAACAGGCGCCATGCGGACTTTTCTCCATGGGAGTAATATCTCAAACTGTCTACGTTTTGATCGTTCCCTCTAAGAACCAGTAGTAGTTTCCAAAGTACATCCTGAGGCATTCAGTAATCGTTGGACCTTCAGAGTTTTGATGAAACACAGAAATTGAATCGGGATTGAATACAACAGGCACCATGCGGACGTTTCTCCATGGGAGGAATGTCTGAAGCTGTCTACGGTTAGATATTTCCCTGGAGGACCAGTAGTAGTTTCCGAAGCACATCGGTAGGCATTATGAAATCTGTGGACCTTCAGAGTGTTGATGAAACAAATAAATTGCTTCGGGATTGTATACAACACTCCCCATGAGGACTTTTCTCCATAGGAGTAATGTCTGAAACTGTCTCCGCTTGGATCGTTCCCTGGAAGACCAGTAGTAGTTTCCAAAGCAAATCTGGACCCATTCTATTATCTGTGGACGTTCAGAGTTTGATGAAACACAGAAATTGCATCGAGATGGAATACAACATTCACCATGCGGACTTTTCTCCATGGGAGTAATGTCTCAAACTGCCCACGCTTTGATCGTTCCCTGGAAGACCAGTAGTAGTTTCAGAAACACATTTTGAGTCATTCTGTGATCTGTGGACCCTCAGAGTGTTGATGAAACACCGAAATTGCATCGTGATAGAATACAACATTCACCCTGCGGACTTTTCTCCATGGGAATAATTTCTCAAACTGTCTACGCTTTGATCGTTCACTGGAAGACCAGTAGTAGTTTCCAAAGCACAACTGGAGGCATTCAGTATTCTTTGGACCTTCAGAGTGTTGATGAAACACAGAAATTGAATCGGGATTGAATACAACAGGCACCATGCGGACTTTTCTCCATGGGAGTATTGTCTCAAACTGTCTACGCTTTGATCGTTCCCTGGAAAACCAGTAGTAGTTTCCGAAGCACATCTGGAGGCATTCAGTAATCTTAGGACATTCAGAGTGTTGATGAAACACAGAAATTGTATCGGCATTGAATACAACAGGCACTATGCGGACTTTTCTCCATGGGAGTATTGTCTCAAACTGTCTACGCTTTGATCGTTCCCTGGAAAACCAGTAGTAGTTTCCGAAGCACATCTGGAGGCATTCTGTGATCTGTGGACCTTCAGAGTGTTGATGAAAGATAGAAATTGCATCGGGATAGAATACAACAGGCACCATGCGGACTTTACTCCATGGGAGTAATGTCTCAAAGTGTCTACGCTTTGATCGATTCCTGGGAGACGAGTCGTAGATTCCGAAGCACATGTCGAGGCATTCATTAATCTGTGGACCTTCAGAGTGTTGATGAAACACAGAAATTGCATCGGGATTGAGTACAACAGGCGCCATGCGGACTTTTCTCCATGGGAGTAATATCTCAAACTGTCTACGTTTTGATCGTTCCCTGGAAGAACCAGTAGTAGTTTCCAAAGTACATCTGGAGGCATTCAGTAATCGTTGGACCTTCAGAGTTTTGATGAAACACAGATATTGAATCGGGATTGAATACAACAGGCACCATGCGGACGTTTCTCCATGGGAGGAATTTCTGAAGCTGGCTATGATTAAATATTTACCTGGAGGACCAGTACTAGTTTCCGAAGCACATCTGGAGGCATTCTATAATCTGTGGACCTTCAGAGTGTTGGTTAGACACAGAAATAGCATCGTGATGGAATACAACATTCACCATGCGGACTTATCTCCGTGGGAGTAATTTCTCAAACTGTCAACGCTTTGATCGGTCCCTGGAAGAGCAGTAGTAGTTTCCGAAAGCACATTTCGAGGCATTCAGTAATCTTTGGACCTTCAGAGTGTTGATGAAACACTGAAATTACATCGGGATGGAATACAACGGCACCATGCGGACTTTTCTCTATGGCAGTAATGTCTCAAACAGTATATGTTTTCATAGTTCCCTGGAAGACCAGTAGTAGTTTCCGAAGCACATATGGAGGCAGTTCGTAATCTGTGGTCCTTCAGAGTGTTGGTGAAACACAAATGTTGCATCGAGATTGAATACAACATTCACCATGCGGACTTTTCTCCATGGGAGTAATGTCTCATATTGTCTACACTTTGATCGTTCCCTGGAAGACCAGTAGTAGTTTCCAAGGCATCTGGAGGCATTCTGTAATCTGTGGACCATCAGAGTGTTCATGATACACAGAAAGTGCATCGGGATTGAGTACAACAGGCACTATGCGGACTTTTCTCGATGTTAGTAATGTCTCAAACTGTCTTTGCTTACATCGTTCCCGGAAGAGCAGTAGTAGTTTCTGAAGCACATGTGGAGGCACTCTGTATTCTGTGGACGTTCAGAGTGTTGATGAAACATAGAAATTGCATTGTGATTAAATACAGCAGGCACCATGCTTACTTTTCTCTATGGGAGTAATGTCTCAAACTGTATACGTTTTGATCGTTCCCTGGAAGACCAGTAGTAGTTTCCGAAGCACATCTGGAGGCATTCTGTAATCTGTGGATCTTCAGAGTGTTGATGAAAGATAGAAATTTCATCGGGATTGAATACAACAGGCACCATGCGGACTTTTCTCCATGGTTGGGGAGGAATGAAGAAAATTGGGAAGTAGAAGTAGGTGAGAACCAATGATAATGCAACACAGAGTCTGTGACAATGGCAAAAAAGAAGAGAGACGGTGTGTCAGTGAGAAGATACAGCAGCAGTAGGAAGGAGTGAAACACATAGTAGCAGTAATATAGAGCAAGCCAGAGACAGTGACAGCAAGAGGAAATACTACTACTACTACTACTACTACTACTACTACTACTACTACTGGTAGTAGTAGTTGTAGTAGTAGTAGTGAGTGAGTGAGAATATGCAAGCCGGGGTGAGGGGTATGAGTGATATATTAGTGAGAAGAGAACAAGTATATTTGTGTACCAAAAGTGTTGGGAAATTTTTGGGAAGGTGCTGGGTAAAGTAGGATGAGGCAGCTGGAATCAGATTTTTCAGTCAATTATTTATAAAGGAGCATACACACTTATTTGTGCTTAGAGAGGAGCATTTTCCCATTGGTAGATGAAACACTCAAAAGATATTACGTGTAACTGAAGCAAGTCATCAAGTTCTTCCATTTTCTCCCTATATAACACTTAAAATGCTGAGATGAAGTGGGAGATATGATACCGCGCAAAGAGTTTGACAGAGCACTGAAAGACCTAAGTTGAAACAAGGCCCTGGGAGTAGGCAACATTGCATTAGAACTACTGACAGCCTTAGGAGAGCCAGTCCTGACAAAACTCTACCATCTGGTGAGCAAAATGTATGAGACAGGTGAAATACCCTCAGACTTCAAGAAGAATATAATAATTCCAATCCCAAAGAAAACAGGTGTTGACAGATGTGAAAATTACCGAACTATAAGTTCAATAAGTCACAGCTGAAAAATACTAACGAGAATTCTTTACGGATGAATGGAAAAACTGGTAGAAGCTGACCTCGGGGAAGATCAGTTCGGATTCCGTAGAAATATTGGAACACGTGCAGCAACACTGACCCTATGACTTATCTTAGAAGCTACATTAAGAAAAGGCAAACCTGTGTTTATAGCATTTCTAGACTTGGAAAAAGCTTTTGACAATGTTGGCTGGAATACAGGGAGTCATTTCTGAAAGTATTTGTATGGAGTGTAGCTTTGTATGGAAGTGAAACATGGATGATAAATAGTTGGACAAGAAGAGAATAGAAGCTTTCGAAATGTGGTGCTACAGAAGAATGCTGAAGATTAGATGGGTAGATCACATTACTAATGCGAAGGTATTGCATACAATTGGAGAGAAGAGGAGTTTGTGGCACAGCTTGACTAGAAGTAGGGATTGGTTGGTAGGACATGTACTTAGGCATCAAGGGATCACCAATTTAGTATTGGAGGGCAGTGTGGAGGGTAAAAATCATAGTGGGAGACATAGAGATTAATACACTAAGCAGATTCAAAAGGATGTAGGCTACAATATGTACTGGGAGATGAAGAAGCTTGCACAGGATAGAGTAGCATGGAGAGCTGCATCAAACCAATCTCAGGACTGAAGATCACAACAACAACAACAACAACAACAACAACAACACTAAAAATCTTGAAAACGGCTTAATGTTTTTCCCATTTGTGTGTTATTATTAGTGTATCAAAGAAATAAAAGAAGAAACTACTCCGTCTTCATCAGTAACCCATTATAAAGTTAGTTAGTTGCTCATTCCATGGACAATTTTGCATGACAGATTGTAATGATGTGGAGAAAGTCATTTTACATTGACATTCCAAGTTAATTTGTACATATAATTACTTTCTGATCATTTCCTAGTTTGTGTTTTTTCTTTATTATTTACAAAAAGAAAAGTGTGTTCAGATTTAAGTTAGTAATTCCTGTTCACCACAGTATCCTTTGCATCACATACATGATGTAGGTATTGTCATAATTAGATACAGCATACATACATCACAATTCTAGATGTTAATATAACTAATATGAAATTAACATTATACAATGTGTTTAAAAAATTTCATAATGGACTAATGGATTGGTATTAGATGTGCCCTATAACAATTCTGACATACAAGCAGTACACTTCAAGAAACAAGAATATACAAACAATATTTAATATTTACAATGAGAACAGCATGTTTGAATGCCACTGAAAAGAAAACAAGAGGTTATTAGTCATCAAGGAATTCAAAATACTCATCCATGATATAGAAACATTAATTTAATACTTAAGTTTTATTTCTGACTTAAATTTTTTGTCATCCATAATTCCCTTGATCTAAATTGACAGTGTGTTATACAGCTTTATTCCATAATGGCTCAACCTGTTTTGAGTTTTTGTTTTTATTTTTCTACATGCAGATTCTTCCTGATGTGTGTTGTACTTCTGTAAATCTGAATTCATATGTCAATTACTTGTGTGTGTACTTCTATCAGACATACTTTTGAATATGAACAACAATGGTACTGTAAGTATTATTAACTGCATGAATAAGGGCTTGCAGTGTGTTTGTGGAGAGCTGTATTTAATAATTTTAATGACATTTTCCTGTCATTTCAAAGTATCTGGAAGTGAGGTTTTTTGACACCTCAGAACATTCTTCTATAAGATGCAGCAGACTGGAAATAAGCAAAGTACACTAACGGTGTACATTGTTTGCAACAAATTCCATAAATTATGCTCGGTGCAAAACATGCAGAATTGAGTTTTTTGGATATGTAAATGCAATGGCTTTTCCAGCTGAAGACATGGCCAGTGTGCATGCCCAATAATTCTGTAAACTTTACTTTCTCTATTTCATGGTCACTCAATAAAAACTGGAGGATATACTTCTCATTTCCTTTACTGTACTGTAGGTAATTTATTTTATTTAAATTAAATGTTAACTTATTAGGAAGAAACCACTGCAGCACGGAATTCACAACTTTTTCAGCAGTAATAGATAAGGATTTTCCATCACCAAATTATGGTTGTATGGTCTGCAAATAACATCATTTTTGACAAACTGTTTGGGCTTTTAATGTCAATTATATAGATCAGAAATTATAGGTGGTGCCATGAACAGTACCCTACAGGACACCTGTTGCCACCCTCTTAGCATCTGATAGCCACTTTATTTTTTGCCTGTTTTGAGACCCTGTGAGTTCCAAAACCTGTGTTCTATGTTGTAGATAGGATTAAGTTAGTTCCTTGCCAATATCTTTGATGCTATAGCTTCCAGTTTCTAATGGAGTATTTAGTGGTTCACTGTATCAAAGGCATTGATAAGATCTTGGTTGATTCCTACAACACTTTTGTTATGGTCTAAACTCCTTCTGGCTCCTTCATGAGACTTGTATGGCTCCTGTGTTATAACCTGTATGAAAGCTGTGTTGATTACAATTCAGAAGATTGGAGGTGTCGAGATAGCTTATGATCCTGATTTTCATCAACTTCCTAAAGATTTATGAAAGAGATTGAAGGAGGGACATACGTCTGCAGTTTTCTACCTAGCATGAATACCCATTTTTGAACAGAGTTCTAACCTTAGACATTTTCATCCTCTGTGTGAACACACCTTCACTGAATGAGAAATTGGCAGTATGTACCAGTGGCTACAAAATTTGTGGAGCAACTTTTTTATTTGTGACACTTGCACTTTATCCATTTCTGCAGACGTTTTTGGCCTCAGACTATTAATTACTTCCACATTTCATATTCATTAGTGGAACTTATTCTCCTACTGATGCCTACTTTTGTGCTGTTATTTTCTTTTGTTTGTTAAAGTTCATAATAGTTTCTCAAGTACACTTAGAAAGTAGTTAATAATGTAATTGAGCAATGCTTCTTTTTTTAGTTGATTGTTATCTCCAGATATAAGTATAGTCTCCTGTTCCTTACTGCTTTTCCCAGTTCTCTTTAACAATTTACCATGTTCTGCTTGATTCATTGTCTGACTCCCTTACCAATCTATAATTATGTAATATGTATGCTACATTAATTATCCTTTTTATACACTTACATTTGCAGTTTCATACTTTTTTTTTCCTTTTTAGTGTCAGAAAAAATTTTCACTTCAGTGTAGAAATTTCTCAGTGTGTTTTTGTAAGTGTATGTGAGTTGACTTTCATGAATCTTTATAGACAGCACATTTCCAGATCTATCATGGAAAGAGAGAACATGTCATTTGTATTTGTTTGTGACAATACGTATGCCGAGGATTGGTCAGTCACTGTGGTAGTAAACTGGTGGCAGTTTTCAGGGGAGAAAATTCTTTTGTACCTATGATGTACTATTGTTGTATTTACGGGAAGTGTGAAAACTGTAATGAGTGCATTGTGGTCAGATAAGCCTAGGTCAATGTTCCTTACTTCTATATCTGAGGTTTCTAGATTTGAAGATGTATTGTCCATGAAACTTTTTGAAGAGTTTGTTAGCATAGCTGGGATATTTACACACATGCTGGAAAAGTTTTGCATCACCCCAGTTCCAAGAACTCCTGAAGATAGATGTTGACTGTGGATATTGTAATACAGACACAGTCCCTTTGACTGTTAAGAGATGTCACTAAACCCACCCAAAGATGTATACAACCATGCATGAGCAGCACCTCTTAGACGGAGGGGCTCCGACAGCCAATAAGTTCGAGTCATTCCACCTGGAAGGAGGTAGACAGCTCAGGTTGTCTGAAGTTCAGCCATGCCTAGATGGCCAATACTGTGGTTTGATCACATCCACTTAGTTACTTTGTGCTAGGAAGGGCTCTCAACAGGGGAAGTGTCCAGGCATCTCGAAGTGAACCAAAGTGATAGTGTTCAAATATAGAGGACATACAGAGATACAGGAACTACTGATGACAATCCCCGCTGAAGCCACCCAAGGGTTACTACTGCAGTGGATGACTACTAGCTATGGCTTGTGGCTCATAGGAACCCTGACAGCAATGCCAGAATAATGCTTTTTGTGCAGCCACAGGACGTTGTGTTATGACTCAAACTGTGCACAACAGGCTGCATGATGGGCAACTCCACTCCTGACATCCATGGTGAGGTTAATTTTTGCAACCATGACAACATGCAGTGTCTTACAGATGGGTCCGACAACATGCTGAACAGGCCACTCAGGATTGGCATCACATTCTCTTCACTAATGAGTATCATATATGCCGTCAACCACACAATCGTTGGAGACGTGTTTAGAGGCAACACGGTGAAGCTGAACACCTAAGACACACTGTCCAGCAGGTGTAGTTTCACTATGTGGGGCTGATGTATGTTGCTGCTGGTCATGGAAGGCATCATAATGGCTGTATGATACATGAATGCCATTCTCCAACCAATAGTGCAATGATATCCTCAGCATATTCGTGAGGCATTAATTGTTGTGGATGAGAATTCATACCCCCATGAATGACTTCCTTCAGGATATTTATATTGTTCAACTAGAGTGGCCAGCATGCTCTCCAGACAGAACCCATCAAACTTGTCTGGGATGGATTGAAAATGGCTGTTTATGGATAACATGACCCGCCAACCACTCTTGGGGATCTATGCCAAATCGCCGTTGAGGACTGTGACAATCTGGACCAACACTGCCTTGATGAACTTGTGGATGGTATGCCATGACAAATACAGGCATGCATCAATGCAAGTGGATGTGCTATTGGGTATTAGAGGTACCAGTGTATACAGAAATCTAGACCCCCACCTGTGAAGGTATCACTGTATAGTGGTAAAACATGCAGAGTATGGTTTTTATGAGCAATAAAAAGGGCTTAAATGTTGTTTATGTTGATTTCTATTCCAATTTTCTGTACAGGTTCTCTACTCTCCAAATCTAGGGAAAGAGGTTATGCAAAACTTTTTTGATGTGTGTATTAGAATAAAAGTTGAAACTACATAGAAAATTAAGGAACGGAATTTTAATTGCACTGTGTACCAACATATTGACATTATAAAGTCCCAAGATACAATTATTGACTTTTTCTCACCACATAAGATGCTCAGTCTAATTTATAAAAATGTCTGGATCACAGATCTTGTTTCTAGAACACTTTCACAGCTGCCACACTTTCTATACCAAGAAGTCTCTTCCATACAGCCTAGTCATCCATGGCTGTTGCATCAGTAGTGATGAGCAGTTCCTCTGAAAATATGCTGAGGATCTCACTGAGGCCTTCACAGACTGTTATTACCTTCCCAGCTTTGTACAACAACACATCCCCGTGCCTTATTGCTCCAGTCACCCACTACCTCGCAAAGATACATCATTCCACTCATGACATGGTAGTACAATCAGGACTGGAGCAACCATATCATATTCTCCTTCTCCCCTGTAGGTCCGGGGTTTAGAGTAGGCCCGAGGTATTCCTGCCTGTCGTACAAGGTGACTAAAAGGAGTTTCACATGTTTCAGCCCTTATGTGATGGCCTCCTGTAGGGTTTGACTTCCATTCTTCAAACTTTTCCGAAAGAATGAGCCAATTGGAGAAGGGAGCCTTAAAAGGTCCATTGTGTCCTTCGTGAATTAGACCCGTGACCACACAGGCATTGTGCTGCTGATGCCTGCACTGTTAACTCCCTGCATATGCCAAGGGGTAGATGCCCATCCTCCTGGGGCACCGGGACTCCCAGTAAAGGCCATCCTATCAGGTGGCGCCTGTTGGGAGGGCCCCTGGTCAGAGTGGGCGGCATCAGGGTGGATGACAAACGATGAAGCACAGTCCATCATCTCTTGCTGGTGGTGAAACACCAGCAGTTTCTAAGCTATCACAAGCACAATTCAACACACAAAAGTACAAGTAAGAGCTTAAATGTGGTCCAGGGTATCACATTTCACAGAGACATTCTTTTGCAGTCCGAAATTGAGCTGCATGCCAATTTAGAGTGACGAGGTGTAAATTTCATCCAGCATGTCCACCGGGGTCGGAAGGATAATGAGGTTGCCAGCGGTGCCTTCATATTGGCCTTTGAGGGTGATACATTGTTCAAGATGGTCAAGGTGATGGTCTACTGGTGTGATGTAAAGACCTGTATCCATCCCCCAACTCAGTGCTTTAAGTGCTGGAAGTTCAGCAATATGTTTTCCCGCACTGCTTCCAGTGTCACAAGCCAAGATTGTGGTTGCCCATCACATCACAATACTCTATGTGCACTGCCTTCCACGTGTGTCAACTGCAGAGAGCACCATTCACCTTGCTCACCTGGCAGCAGGATTCTCCAGAAAGAAAGGAGAATCATGGAGTACAAGACCCTGCACTGAATGACCTACACTGAGGCTAAGAGAAAATTTGAACACATGCATCCTGTGTGTATGACATAGTCTTGCACCACCCCTACAACAGTTCTGACACCATGAGCTCTGCCAAACCAGGTCACCTCTCAGAGCTGGTAGACTCACCTGCCCCCTTGATGTTGGAGAGCATTTCCATCCCTGTTGATCCTGCACCACCTACTTGAGGAGCAACACGGCCCCCCGCCCCCCCCCCGCCCCCTCCCCGCCCCCACCGCCACCATCATTGCGCAACAATCAAGGCTGGAGCTGGAGAAGCGTAAGTGTTCTTCAGCTTCTCTCCCTAGGAAGTGGTCCCTTGGGTCACTCCATTCCTAGGTATCTTCTAGTGGGAAACATGCTGGCCAGGGTAGTTGACTTACACCTTCTAGAGCACGTTGGGTGGCAGGGGATACATGCGGACGTGCATTGTCCTGTTGGAACAGCAAGTTCCCTTGCTGGTCTAGGAATGGTAGATCGATGGGTTCGATGACGGTTTGGATGTACCGTGCACTATTCAGTGTTCCCTCGACGATCACCAGAGGTGTACAGCCAGTGTAGGAGATTGCTCCCCACACCATGATGCTGGGTGTTGGCCCTGTGTGCCTCGGTCGTATGCAGTCCTGATTGTGGCGCTCACCTGCACGGCGCCAAACACGCATACGACCATCATTGGCACCATGGCAGAAGCAACTCTCATCGCTGAAGAAGACACATCTCCATTCGTCCCTCCATTCACGCCTGTCGCGACACCTCTGGAGGCCGGCAGCACGATGTTGGGGCGTGAGCGGAAGACAGCCTAATGGTGTGCGGGACCGTAGCCCAGCTTCATGGAGACGGTTGCGAATGGTCCTCGCCGATACCCCAGGAGCAACAGTGTCCCTAATTTGCTTGGAAGTGGCGGTGCGGTCCCCTACGGCACTGCATAGGATCCTACGGTCTTGGCGTGCATCCGTGCATCGCTGCGGTCCGGTCCCAGGTTGACGGGCATGTGCACCTTCTGCCGACCACTGGCGACAACATCAATGTACTGTGGAGACCTCACGCGCCACGTGTTGAGCAATTCGGCGGTATGTCCACACGGCCTCCCGCATGCCCACTATACGCCCTCGCTCAACGTCCGTCAACTGCACATACGGTTCACGTCCATGCAGTCGCGGCATGCTACCAGTGTTAAAGACTGCAATGGAGCTCCGTATGCCACGGCAAACTGATTGACACTGACGGCGGCGATGCACAAATGCTGCACAGCTAGCGCCATTCGATGGCTAACACCGCGGTTCCTGGTGTGTCCACTGTGCCGTGCGTGTGATCATTGCTTGTACAGCCCTCTAGCCCTCTCGCAGTGTCCGGAGCAAGTATGGTGCGTCTGACACACTGGTGTCAATGTGTTCTTTTTTCCATTTCCAGGAGTGTAGATCTCGCCAGACCCTCTCACATGATGGATATAAACTATTCAGGCAATAAATCAGTGGAAGCAGGTGACTGTGAGCCGTACAGTGCTTCACTGAATTTTCCGTGCCTTCCCAGTCTCACGATGTCATCGTCCAGTGGAACTGTGGTGGTTTTATCCACTGCCTGGCTGAGCTACAGCAACTGTTGAGGTTTAAACCTGCTATCTGCATTGCCCTCCAGGAAACCTGGTTCCCTGCCATCCATCACTATAAGGCATATTACTGCAAACACAGTGACTATAATCGATTGACAGGTGGAGTTTGCGTTTATGTTCTAAACTCAGTCTGTAGTGAACATGTGCCCCTTCAAAACTCTCTTGAAGCTGTGGCTGTCAGAATAAAGATGATGCAGGAAATAACTGTCTGCAATGTGTATCTTCATCTAGATGGTGCAGTACCCCTGAATGTATAGCTGCACTAATTATTAAACTGCCTAAACCTTTCCTTCCTCGGGAGATTTTAATGCCTATAACCCCTTGTGGGGTGGTACCATAGTTACTGGGCGAGGCAGAGTTGTCGAAATTTACTGTTGCAATTTGACCTCTGACTCTTAAATACTGGGGCCACCACATGCTTCAGTGTGGCTCATGGGAGTTACTCAGCCATTGACGTATCAATCTGCAGCCCAGGACATCTCCCATCTATCCACTGAAGGGCACATGACTACCTGTGTGGTAGTGAGCACTTCCCCATCTTCCTGGCAGTGCCCCAGCATCAGGCACACAGATGCCTGCCCAGATGGGCTTTGAACAAGGCTAACTGGGTAACTTTCACCTTAGCTGTCACCGTTGAATCTCCCCCACATTGTAACATCGATGTGAAGGTTGAGCAGATGACTGGCACAATTGTTTCTGTCACAGAAAACGGAATCCCTCGCTCTTTAGGGTGCCCAAGGAGTAAGGCAGTCACTTGGTGGTCGCCGAAAATCATTCAGGCAATTGAGGAGTGTCTGCAGGCTTTACAGCCCGTAAGTGGCACCCTTCCCTGGAGCACATCATATTCTTTAAATGGCTCCGTGCCAGTGTTCGCTACCTTATCGAACAACAGAAGAAGTGGTGTTGGGAGAGATAAGTCTCCACCATTGGAGGCCCCATGTCTTCCAAAGTCTGGAAAAAGATGAAATGTCTCTTTGGGTACCAAGCCTCAATGGCTGTCCCTGGTGTTACCATAAATGGCGAGTTATGTACCGACACAAATGTGATTGCCGGGCACTTTGCCGGGCACTGCATTGGATAATCACCCCCCAAGGTTTCGCACACTGGAATGGTGGCTGAAAGGTAATGTACTCTAATGCACTACATGCTGTGGTGAATCCTATAATGCCCCATTTACAAAGTGGAAGCTCTTCAGTGCTCTTGCACATTGCACCGACACAGCTCCTGGGCCTGACCGCACCCACAGCCAGGTGATTAAACATATCTCATCTGACTGCAAGTGACATATAATCATCATCTTCAACCAGCTATGGTGAGATTGTCTAAAAACTCACTTGATGTTGACAGCTATCACCCCATCTGCCTCACCAATGTTCCTAAAAAGCAATGCCACAAGAGTGAGAATAAAACGGATTAAATGTGTAACACAAAACAGAAAGAAAGGAAAAGCCATAAGAATGAAGGGCACACTATGAACACTAAAAGGAACAAAAGAGGACAAGAAAACAACAGAAGAGAGTAAAACATGAAAGCAGATTACAGTGGCTGGCAACCACGAGGATAGAAAGGGAAAGCCAGTGACTCTGCAACACATTAAAATCTCAACCGTACAGCACTAGGCTGGAGGACACAGAGGGTCAAAGGATACACTAAACCATACATATAAGTATAAAACCCACTCTCACGGATAAAATGTAAAACTAAAACTGCTGTGGAGTCACTGTGTCCAACACCGAAGGCAGGTTGGTGGGAAAGTTGACAGTCGGTCACAGAGCGGCTAAATGTGAGTAGTCCAGGAAGAGGTGGACAATTGTCATTTGGAAGCCACAGCGAGACTTAGGTGGCTTCTCGCAACAGAGTAGTTAACCATGCATTAGCCTCATATAGTCAATGCAGAGCCGGCAGAGGATGACTGATTCCCTGGGAGAGGCCTGCCTGGAAGACTTCCACACATTCATAGCCTCCTTAATGACATGCAGTTTGTTGCGTGTGCTGTTATGCCATTCCATCTCCCAAAGCCAGAAAACCCAATGGTGTAAGACAGAATGTAGGTCAGCTTCAGAGAATGCCTATCTCCAGAAGCAGTTTCCACATCGCCTGTTTGGGAGCCATTCCGTGGTTTTTCAGTGGACCCCAGGACACGTCATTATCCCTGGCCATGAACTTGCTGATAGGCACATGTGAGAAAACGCAAATCACCAAATTGTAAGTAGTTACTCTTTTTAAAAAAAATTGTGAATTTAACTGTTTAATAATATAAAACTAACACAACTGTATCGTTATAAATCCCACTGATGATACCTTAGAACAGGAGAATGTGAAAAGTGTATGGGATAAATAAAGTAACTAGCAGCAGGATAAGGCAGCTTTATTTACAAAACAAATTTTTATATGCTTGCTGCAGAGGATGGCCACACAAACAGACTTGTTATTCATGCCATGCCAGGAATTTCCACATGGCCCATACCAGAAATTCAGAAGATTCATCTGAACATCCATAAAACCATACAACGCACAAAATTCAACAACATATGCAAATGTAACAATCTGGTACCTAAATATTCAATGTAAAAATTAAAAACAGTTCAACCACCACGCAAAAAGCAATGCATTCTGCTCAGAAAATATGGTTAAAATACGAGATAAAATCCCTAAGACTCTAAAAAACAAGAGTTAAATTATGAGTTGTATAAGACATATTTACAACTCGCAGACACCATAAATCATATGAAAGTTTTCTCCCATCTGGTCAACAGGGTCGAAAAGCTTTCAAAACTGGTGCACAAAGAATAGAAACAGTTAATAGAAGAAAGATCAACCTACTCAAAAAACTCCAGTTACAACATATTACCTTTACTCACTCACACAAATTCTACCCAACATTAGTGAACCTTACGGACACACAGTTAAACAGTAAAGAAAGACAGCTGTTGGAGAAAGGATGAAAATAAAATGTAAATTTAGAAAAAGATGAAGGTTCCTTAGGAAATCTAATTATAGAAGCATAGAGTGTTTTGACAAGGGATGATAGGAATGAAAATAGCAGTGTCAGCATTGGATTAACTAGAGAACCAGTAAAAAAAGAAATCCAGAATATAATAACCAGCATCAAAATGCAACAACACAAAAACAACAAAAACTCAGATCTGCAACACTAGGATAAATTAGGAAAAAACTACAAAAACAAAATGTTATCTTTTTAAAATAATAATTCCAATCCCAAAGAAAGCAGGTGTTGACAGATGAGAAAATTACCAAACAATCAGTTTAATATGTGACAGCTGCAAAATACTAACACGAAAGTTTTACAGACGAATGGAAAAACTAGTAGAAGCCGACCTCGGGGAAGATCAGTTTGGATTCCGTAGAAATACTGGAACACATGAGGCAATACTGACCTTACGACTTATCTTAGAAGAAAGATTAAGGAAAGGCAAACCTATGTTTCTAGCATTTGTAGACTTAGAGAAACTTTTGACAATGTTGATTGGAATACTCTCTTTCAAATTCTAAAGGTGGCAGGGGTAAAATACAGGGAGCGAAAGGTTATTTGCAATTTGTACAGAAACCAGATGGCAGTCATAAGAGTCGAGGGGCATAAAAGGGAAGCAGTGGTTGGGAAGGGAGTGAGACAGGGTTGTAGCCTCTCACTGATGTTATTCAATCTGTATATTGAGCAAGAAGTAAAGGAAACAAAAGAAAAATTCAGAGTAGGTATTAAAATCCATGGAAAAGTAATAAAAACTTTGAGGTACGCCGATGACATTGTAATTCTGTCAGAGTCAGCGAAGGACTTGCAAGAGTAGTTGAATGGAATGGACAGTGTCCTGAAACGAGGATATAAGATGAACATCAACAAAAGCAAAATGAGGATAAAGGAATGTAGTCGAATAAAGTCGGGTGATGCTGAGGGAATTAGATTAGGAAATGAGACACTTAAAGTAGTAAATGAGTTTTGCTATTTGGGGAGCAAAATAACTGATGATGGTTGAAGTAGAGAGGATATAAAATGTAGACTGGCAATGGCAAGGAAAGCATTTATAAAGAAGAGAAATTTGTTAACATCGAGTATAGATTTAAGTGTCAGGAACTCTTTCCTGAAAGTATTTGTATAAAGTGTAGCCATGTATGGAAGTGAAACATGGATGATAACTAGTTTGGACAAGAAGAGAATAGAAGCTTTCGAAATGTGGTGCTAGAGAAGAATGCTGAAGATTAGATGGGTAGATCACATAACTAATTAGGAGGTATTGAATAGGATTGGGGAGAAGAGAAGTTTGTGGCACAACTTGACTAGAAGAAGGGATCCGTTGGTAGGACATGTTCTGAGGCATCAAGGGATCACCAATGTAGTATTGGAGGGCAGCGTGGAGGGTAAAAATCATAGAGGGAGACCAAGAGAAGAATACACTCAGCAGATTCAGAAGGATGTAGGTTGCAGTAGGTACTGGAAGATGGAGAAGCTTGCACAGGATAGAGTAGCATGGAGAGCTGCATCAAACCAGTCTCAGGACTGAAGACCACAACAACAACAACAACAACATTTTAAAAGGAGATAAGGGGACCACAATATTACTGATACACTAAGAACAATACATTGACAAAACACAAGAAATCATTTTACAAAATAGCATTACAAATTTAAAATCAGACATGACATTCAGATTAAAGACAAAAGTATAAAAAAAACTCTGAAAAATATTGACATCACACTGGATAACATAGAGAAAAGAAAGTTGTCATAGATCAGTCCCACTGCGCTGGTTCTCCGAAGCCAACCAAAAATCCACAAACTGAATCTTCTGTGAGGCCAATACTGGATTTTAGAAAATCCCCCCACATTAAAGCTTGCAGGATACATGTTAAAATTTCTGTCTGAAAATTTCAAATTACAAGAAGACAGAACTATTAAAAACACTACACAGCAAATACAACGAACAAAAGATATAACCCTCCTTTCATTTGTTATAGAAAACATGTATTGCAACATACCAGTACCAGAAATGGTTCAAATGGCTCTGAGCACTATGGGACTTAACATCTGAAGTCATCAGTCCCCTAGATCTTAGAACTACTTTAACCTAACTAACCTAAGGACAACACACACACAGTCATGCCTGAGGCAGGATTCGAAACTGAAAACTTAGTGGCTGCGTGGTTCCTGACTGATGCGCCTAGAATTGCTTGGTCACACCGGCCAGGAGTACCAGAAGTAATAGAAATTATACATAAGTACCTGAAAACTTATAGTCACCTTCCTGATGAACAGATTAAGGAAATATGCACAGTAATGAAGCTCATAACACAACAAAATTACTTCAAATTCAGTAATGAATTTTATTTAGAAGAAGATGGATTACCAATTGGGTCCCCAGTTTCGGAAGCCTTAGCAGATATTTTTGTAAACCACATTTAACAGATCATTTTCACAAAAGTATTTGCAAAAGAATACAACATATTATACTGGTTCAGATACATGGATGACATCCTTTGCTTAACAGATGTACCACAAAGAAAAATTGAAAAACTACATACTGACATCAGCAAGATCCATAAAAATATAAAATTCACAATTGAAAGAGAACAGAACAACCAAATTAACTTCCTGGATATAACAATAAAAAAACAGAACCATAAGCATATGTTTGAAATTTACCGTAAACCCACAGCAACAGACAATATGATTCCTCAGTCCTCTAACCACCCGCACACACAAAAGCAAACAGCACTTCAACACATGCTCCACAGACTCAACACAGTACCACTTGCCAAAGAAGGCTACCAAAAAGAATTGGACATAATGATGCAGGAGCCACAAAATAATGGTTACAACAGTAACACAGTAACCAAGCTTAACAACAAAATTAAAAGTAAAATAAAAGCAGAAAGCTCCAAACCACAGACAACAACACAACAGAACCAAACACAAACATGCAGTCTCATAACAACTGCACAGGATAATCAGAAAAAGTTGAAAGAAAACAGTAGATGATACACAATGACATACAAACGCAAACTCACCTATCAAATCACCAACATTTTCAAGAGATAAGGAATAAACATAGCAGACACAATAGACAGTTCTGTTCAAAAATACACCCCAAAACTGACAAATAACAGAGACATATACCAGAAAGCAGGTATATACCAGCTACAGTGTAACACTTGTGAAGGCAGTTACATAGAGCAAACAGGGGAACATTTGATGTCAGATACAAAAAACACATGAGAGTTTGGAAATATGGGACAAACCACATCACATTTGCAGAAGGCCTAAGAGAAAATGACCACAAACCAACCACTAGAGACAATGACATAAAGTAATTAGAATCGACATAAAACAACGCCTCCTAATAATGCAAGAAAATTACCACATACAGAAAACCAAAGCAGAAGGGAAAATCCTGTTGAATGACCAAGTACATATGCCAAGCCATTCATTATTTAAAATAATAGAATATCATCTGCAAAAAGGATTAATAGAATAATACAGTCCAATATAATAATAATAGAATCCAAAAAATCCATGAACCCCTCCACAGAATATTGAAAGGAAAAGTCAAATCAGCTGTCGCTGTCACCAAAGTTTTCAACCACTCACTAATAGCTTGTACTCCCGCCTCCACTGCCCCCCCCCCCCCACCCAAATTAAAACTCATCAGCTCTATCCCCCTCCCTCCCTCTCTCTCAATCATACGCACACGCAGTTTAAACATCAGAAATAGAAGTTAGTCTCAAACATATACTTCGTTACATCTGCAACAAATAGGTAAACTTCTCAAAGAAGATGAAACAAATAGTGTAGTTGCAATATTTACGTTGAGAAAAACAGTGTACGATGAAATAGTTGTATCGAGTGACAAAAGAACAATAGTCGACCACAAAAAGGTGAGAAATATGGTGAATGGTGTATGGAAGGTGAGAACACAAAGATGTGATTATATGGCAGTGATAAAAGTGGTAGTGTGACCTTCAGACCAGATGTGAGGATAAGCAAATTAGCAAATCATAAGTAATAACTTTTTTTTACAAAGTGAACTGTTTAATAATCTAAAAGTAACAAAATTGTATCATTATATATCCCACTGATGATGCCTTAGAACAGGAGAAGGCGAAACACATATGGGATAAATAAAGTAACTAGCAGAAGGAAAAGGAAGCTTTATTTACAAACCAAAAATATATATCACAGTACCCTAGAATGGGGAATGTATTAAGCACTATCTTTTACATCCCTTCCACAATAGTATTCCACTGACCACTGAACCTAGATATTATCACTACTACACAACCCCTGCTCGCTGCCCTTTACCTCGTGGCTCATGCCCCTGTAATAGACATAGATGCAAGACTTGTCCCATACATCTTCCCTCCACCACCTACTCCAGTCCACTCACAATTGTCACTTGTCCAATCAAAGACAATGCTACCTTTGAAACCAGTCATGTGATCTAAAAGCTAAGCTGCAACCACTGAGCTGTATTTTATGTCGACACGGCAACTGACGAAATGTATGTTCACATGAATGACAACCAAAATCCTGTGATGAAGAAACAGTTGGGCCAATCAATTGCTGAACATGTTGCGCAGCATGATATTTGTCATTTCAGTGACTGCTTCACAGCCTGTGCCTTCTGGATTCTTCCCACCAACACCAACTTTTCTGAATTGCACTAGTGGGAACTCTCCCTACAGTATAGCCTACATTTAAGTAACCCTCAACCTTCATTAGTCACTGTCTACCACCAAACTATACCATTCCTTGTTCCCATTCCAGAACTCAATTCCAGTAATGCACCCACAGTTTTTATAGCTACCTCCTTTTCTGATGGCCCTCCCACCCCCCTGCGGACATCTGTCTAATCTCCTGACTCCAACTAGCTGCCGTACTCTCTCCCCACTTTGTCCCTGTAACCGTCCACAAGCAGCACATAACTGTCCCCCTACCCTACTATCTCTCCCTGCCCCATTCTCCTCCTTCCCTACCACCTGTTTGCTTCTCCCACCATGTGCTTCTGCTTGCAGTCTGGTCTTGGGTGCCAGAGCTTGTGTGCTTTTGTGTTTGTTTTCCTTGCTCTGATGAAGATTTGTTATGATTATTAATATGCAGCCAATATGCAAGGTATCAACATTCTATTAAGGAATGGGATTATTATTGTCTACCGTCAAAGAAAAGCTCTACAGTTGGGTGCATTTTCTTGAAGAAGCTTCTGGCTTTGAACCATTTAAAACACGGTGAGCTCAATCTTATTTCTGTTATCTCTCTCTGAAAATAATGCTAATAATGAAGAACATATATTTAAGATTATTTCTATTTTCTTTCATCTGTGATCAGATTCTACATATTTCAAAAAATTTACTTCTTTTCAGTTTTAATATCTATTGAGAAATAGTGACTGTTTACTAGCACTGAAGTTAACTAAATCAAAACAATAGTTGTTAGCAACACTATCCCACAAGGATTTTTGTGCATGATCTTTCACACAGCACTGAAGATGAGTTCCCACTGTCGTATTTGTAGTCCTCTACTATTTCATGTTTCAGGTTCAGAACCCACTAAATTATTGAGATGTTCATCATCATGATGATGGTTCAAGTAAGGTTAAACTCTGTAATGGATAGAATGGGAACTTCATTGCAGAAGACAATAGAAAATATACCATAGGTGTTATGTCACATCAATAGTTGTGATACAAGCCATTCAGAAGCTGTACAGTTTCAGAGGATCAGCACCTGAAATTGTAGTTGATAGTTCCGTCCTTAAAATGGATAGCCAGAAGTTTCTTTTATAAGTTCAAAATTATGAGCTCACTAATCTTTAATCATGTCTTTAAGATCCTATTGGGGATGGCCAGATCTCTTACAGTTTCTAATGATGTATGCAGACAGGTACTTAGTATGGACATCTGTGGAGCACAATACTTATTATCTCTTCTGAAAGTAAATGTGCACACAATACAGATGAAGTGATCAAAAGTTGTTTCACATACAGTTAAGTAAAACACGGCAAAGAATGGTTGTTGTAAACACAAATATTATTAAACAAAACTGAAACACACACATACTGATATTTATTGCTCATACTTGTAAAATAAGTTCTCTCAGCCTGACTTAAATGAATGGAGAGGCAACACAAATAGTTCCCAATAGTGGTCTAGAATGCAGCCTAGCTAAACTGAAGCCATACCTGAAGAAGATTAACAGCTGAATCAAGAGAGTGGAGTGAATGTAGGCCGTAAACAGATTTGTTCTATGGTATTAATGAACTGTGTTAATTTATTATTGTTTACAAAACCTGTGAGCCAGAAGGCTAAGTTTTATTGGCTGTGGATATTGTCATTATTTTTTTTTGTAGCAGTATGTCACTTCGCATGAGCAGCGTCTATTCAAAAGTTCAATTCTAATTTATGCCTATGCATTGGAAATCAAGGGCTTATTGTTATTATGGGACCCATCTTGCATATTAAAATGTAGTTACTGAAAAATCTGTAATTTGTAATTCAGGACTCTTGCTCATTAGTACTGGTTGTTGTTGTTGTTGTCTTCAGTCCTGAGACTGGTTTGATGCACTGAAAGACCTGAGTCGAAACAAGGCCATTAGTACTGGTGTCAATAGAAATTAGAAAAATCAGATGATCAAAAGTGTATCAACAGATCCTGGAAATTCATAGCAATATATCCATAACTGTTACTACAAATGTGGATAAAGTTAAACTAACAATTATCAATATCTGTTAATGCATATAACAAAGAAAGTTGCTGTGACTTACATAATGAGAAAGTGCTGGTAGATAGACACAATAAAAAGTACACAAACACACACACACAAATTTCAAACTTTCACAACCCAAAGTTGAAGCAACGTCTGTCTACCAGTGTTTTATCATTTGGTGAGTCACAGCATCTTTGTTTTTTATGTATATTTTTACCATGTGGAATGTTTCCCTCTATTAAATTCAATATCTGTTAAGATAGTAAAGTTTACTGAAAAGAGCAAAAATAGCCCTTTAATTTGAAAGTGATCTTTCCTTCAAAATATACCTATTAACTCGTAAGACTTTGCATAAAGTATGAACTTAATCATCAGAATTTTGTAAATAAAGTTACCAAAAGTCTTATGTGGATCTTAATATACGATACTGGTGTGGTGCCACTGCTCCACACTTCTCTCTAGTGCTAAACTAGTGATCCGTTAACATCTTAGAATGCATCCTGTCCACTAATCCTTTCTTTTAGTCAGCTTGTGTAGGAAATTTCTTTTCTCTCCAAGTCCATTCACCCATCTTATGTTCACCATACATCTGTAGCACCACATTTCAGAAGCTTCTATTCTCATCCTGTCTAAGCTGTTTGATATCCATGTTTCACTTCGTATATGCCAACAATCAATACAAATGTTTCCAGAAAAATCTTTGTAACACCTAAATCTATAAACATGTTGTGAATATTGCAGTTCCATGTTGTGAATATTTCAGTTGTCTTTATTTCTGTGTCTAAGAAAATTAGAGAGAAATTTCGCCTCTCTTTTTTTTCGGGCATGTTCATAGCTGTGTTTTCACACAAACCTGTTTCAGCATTTTCTGTACTATCTGAAGATAGCAAAAAAAAGTGCTGAAAAATGTCTCACTGAAAACAAAGCTACAAAGGTGTCTTGCATAAAGTGCAATTACTCTACAACCTAAGTTTATATTCAATGCTCCAAAATTTCTCTTCTTCAGAAACACTTTCCTCTCCATTGTCTGCCTAGATTTTATATCATCTCTACCTTGAACATCATTAGCGATTTTGCTGCCCAAATAGCAAAAATCATCATCTTTAAGTGTCTCATTCATTAATCTAATTCCCTCACATCACCTGATTTAATTTGACTACATTCCATTATCTTCTTTTGCTTTTGTTTATGTTCATATCATATCTTCCTTTCAAGAACTGTCCATTCCGTGCAACTGCTCTTGCAGGTCCTTTGCTGTCTCTGACAGAATTACAATGTTGTCAGCAAACCTCAATGTTTTTATTTCTTCTCCATGTATTTTAATTCCTATTGTGAACTTTTCTTTTGTTTCTTTTACTGGCGGCCAAATATACAGTTTGAATAACGTCACGTATAGGCTACAACCCTGTGTCACTTGCTCCCCAACCACTTCTTCCCTTTCATGCCCCTCAACTGTTATAGCTGCCATCTGGTTCTGTAAAAATTTTAAATAGTGTTTCACTCCCTGTATTTGATCCCTGCTTCATAATTTGAAGGAGAGCATTCCAGTCAACATTGTCAAAAGCTTTCTCTAAGTCTACAAATGGTAGAAACATAGGTTTGCATTTCCTTAATGCATCTTCTAAGATAAGTTGTAGGGTCAGTATTGTCACATGTGGTCCTACATTTCTCCAGAATCCAAAGTTATCTTCTATGAAGTCAGTATCTGCTGCTTTTTGGTCCTTTTATAAAGAATTTGTGTTTGTATTCTGCAACGACAAATTCCTAAACTGACAGTTTGGGAATATTCACACTTCTCAGCACCTTATTTCTTTGGAAGCGAAATTAATATATTCTTAGTGAAATTTGTGGATATTTCACCAGTTTCGTACATCTACCACAGCAAATGGAATAATTTTGTCATTGTTGTCTCTCCCAATGCTATCGGTAGTTTTGACAGAATGTTGTCTACCCCTGGGTACTTGTTTCCTTGTTTCACTGTGAGTCTTCAGTGCTCCGTCAAATGCTTCTCACAGTATATCTCCCTTGTTACCTTCATCTGTCTCTTCTACTATTTGTATGATGTTGCCCTCAGTTATATCTCCCTTGTATAGATCCCCTATACACCGAGGAGCCAAAACATTATGACCACTGCCCACTGTGATGTCGGATGCCACCTGATAGCGTTACAGGCATATGACACTCTAAAAACAGTAAGTAAGTGGGAAGCAGATGCATATGGGGATCACCCTAATGAAGATACAGGTCCTCACAGCTTTACTTCTGCCAGTATCTCGTCTCCTATCTTCCAAACTTTACAGAGGCTCTCCTGTGAACCTTGCAGAACTAGCACTCCTGAAAGAAAGGATACTGCGGAGATATGGCTTAGCCACAGCCTGGGGGATGTTTCCAGAACAGTTTTAATCTGCCAGAAAGTTTCATATCAGTGCACACTCCACTGCAGAGTGAAAATCTCATTCCGGAAACATCCCCCAGGCTGTGGCTAAGCCATGTCTCCGCAATATCCTTTCTTTCAGGAGTGCTAATTCTGCAAGGTTCGCAGGAGAGCATCTGTAAAGTTTGGAAGGTAGGAGCCAAGATACTGGCAGAATTAAAGGTGTGAGGACCGGGCATAAGTCATGCTTTGGTAGCTCAGATGGTAGAGCACTTGCCCACAAAAGGCAAAGTTTCTGAGTTCGAGTCTCGGTAGGGCACACAGTTTTAATCTGCCAGGAAGTTTCATATCAATGCGCACTCCGCTGCAGAGTGAAAATCTCATTCAGGAAACCAACAAAATGATTGTATTGTGAGGGGGCTTTGTGCAGCTTCTGTCCCATAAAGCACTTAGGATTATGGATGAAATGGGATGACTGTTGCTTTGTAGTAACCATACCAACACAGTGTAATAGAGTGAGAGGAGCTTGCTGGAGCTTCTTTCAGAAATAATTCACATAGGGTTTTGGATGAAGTGTGATGATTGTGGCTTTGTAGTAACTATACCAACAGGATGACAGTATTGTGAGGGGAGTTTTCTGAAGCTCCTTTCAGAAATAATTCACATGTGACTATGAGTGAAATGCAATGATTGTGGCTTTTTAGTAACTGTACCAAAACTCGTGGTATTGGTCGGAAAGCTTTTTACAGTTTCTTTTGGAAATAATTCACATAGGACTACGAATGAGGTGAGATGATTGTGGCTCATTAGTAATTATACTGGAAAAGTGATAGTATTGTGAGGGGAGCTTTCTGCGGCTTCTTTCAGGAATAAATCACATAGGCTTATGGATGAAATGCTAGGATTGTGGCTTTGTAATAGCTATACCAACAGATTGATACTTGAGTGAGAGGAGCTTGCTGCACCTTCTTTCAGAAATAATACACATATGGTTATGGATTAAATGCAATGGTTGTATGTCTTCAGTAACTATAACAACAAAGTGATAGTATTGTGAGGGAATCTTCCTGCAGCTTCTTTAAGAAATAAATCTCATAGTGTTATGGGTGAGATGCCCTGTATGTGGTTTTGTTGTAGCTATAGCAACAAAATGATTCTACAGTGAGAGTACCTTTGTGCAGCGTCTTTCAGAAATAATTCACATAGGGTTATGCATAAAGTGCGATGGATATGACTTTGTAGTTACTATACCGACAAGGTGATAGTATTGTGAGCTTTCTGCAGCTTCTTTCAGAAATAATTCACATACCATTATGAATGAAGTGCAATGATTGTCACTTTTTAATAACTATACCAACACTTTGGTTCTAGAGTGAATGGAACTTTTTGCAGATTCTTTCAGAAATATTTCACAGCATGCTATGAATCAAATGCAATAATTGTGGCTTTATAGTAACTACACCATCAAGGTTTATAGTATTTTGAGGGGAGCGTTCTGTGGCTTCTTTCAGAAATAATTCACATGACGTTACAAATTAAATGCAATGATTGTTGCTTTGTAGTAGCTATATGAACAGATTGATTGTTAAGGAAGAGGATCTTACTGCAGATTCTTTCAGAAATAATTCACAAAGTGTTATGAATGAAATGTGATGATTCTGGCTTTATGGTAACTACACCAAGAAAGTGATTGTAGTGTGAGAGGAGCTTTCTGCAGTTTCATCCAGAAATAATTCACATAGTGTTATGGCTGAAATGAGACGACTGTGGCTTTGTAGTAACTAACCGTGAAAGTGATTGTAGTGTGAGAGGAGCTTTCTGGAGCTTCTTCCAGAAATAATTATCATAGTGTTAAAGATGAAATGCCATGATTGTGGCTTTTTTGTAACTATACCAACAAAGGGATAGTAATTTGAGAGGAGCTTTTGTCAGCTTCTTTCAGAAATAATCTTCATAGGGTTATCGATAGAATGCAATGCTTGTTGCTTGTTGCGTACCTTTCCTACAAGAGAGTGCAAGAATTCAAATAGCTAGGGGCACTTTCCACTGTGAACTCATCATGTGATACAGAGATCAATGCCAGAATACAAGCAGGAAACCGATCTTTCCACAGCCTAGCACAAGTGCTTTGGTAGAAATATCTCTCCAGACAGTTCAAGATTCAACTGTACAAAACCTTTATCCAGCCTCTTGTTCTATATGGCTGTGAGACATGGAGTATCCAGAAACAGGGCTTCCATAAGCTCCTTGTTTTTGAGAGAAAAGTGCTTCGGAAGATTTTTGGTACAGTTCTGGATGCAGATACCGGGGAATGGAGGATCAGATACAACGAAGAGCTTGAGGAACTATACCAGCGGCCCAACATAGCAGGTACCCTGAAAGCCAAACAAATGCAGTGGGCCGACATTGTAGCTTGGATGGAGGATCACACCTACAGGAAAGAGACTGCCAGGGAGACCCAAGAACAACTGGAGGGGTGGACCCCATGAAGATTTAATCCAAGTGTCAATAGATGTGGACGAATGGCAGATAGCAGCATTGGACAGAATACAGTGGAGGAGGAAACTTGTAGATGTGTGTGGTCTACTGGGCCTGATCACGTAGTAGTAGTAGTAGTAGTAGTAGTAGTAGTAGTAGTAGTATTGCTTTGTGTAAAATTTCAAACAAAGTAACAGTACTGAGAGAGGTGCTTTTGCAGCTTCCTTCAGAAATAGATCACAACTGAACCAACAACGTGATAGTAATGTGAGAGAATCTTTCTGCAGCTTCTTTCAGAAATAATTTCCACAGGGTTATGGATGAAATGCGGTGAATGTGGCCTTGTAGAAACTGTACCAACAAAGTGACAGGACTGTGAGCAGAGCTACAAGCAATTCGTTTCAGCAATAATTAACGTATGGTAGTGGATGAAATCAGAAGATTCTGGCCTTGTGGTAACTATACCATGAAAGTGATAGCAGTGTGGTAGGAGCTCCCTGCAGTTCCTTTCAGAAATAATACTCATAGGGTAATGGATGAAATGTGATGATTCTGTCTTTGTAGTAACTGTAGGATAAAAGTGTAGTAGTGTGAGTGGAGCTTTCTGCAGCTCCTCTCAGAAATATTTCAGGTAGTGTAATGGATAATATGCAATGATTCTGGCTTTTTTGGAATCATACCAAAAATGTGAAGCTGCTGTGGTATGAGCGTTCTGCTGATTCTCTTGAAAAAAGAAATAAATAAATAAAAAATCACATATGGAAATGCATGAAATGCGATGATTCTGGCTTTGTAGTAATCATACCAACAAAGTGATGCAAATGTGGGAGGAGCTTTCTGCAGCTTCTTTCAGAAATAATTCTCACAGTGTAATGGGTGGAATGCGATGATTCTAGCTTTGTAGTAAAGATACCAACAAAAGTGTGTCTGCTGTGGGAGGAGCTTTCTGCAGCTTCTTTCAGAATTAATTCACATAGGGTAAAGCATTAAACTGCAATGATAATTTCTGTGTAGTACTCAAGTCAACAATGTGACGCAAATGTGGGATTAGCTTTCTGCAGCATCATTCAGAAATAATTCGCATAGGGTTATTCATGAAATTCAATGACTCTGGCTTTGTAGTAATCGTACCAACAAAGTGATGCGAACGTGGGAGGAGCTTTCTGCAGCTTCTTTCAGAAGTAATTCGCATGGTGTAATTGATGAAATGTAATGATTCTGGCTTTGTAGTATTACGCAAGTGTGGGAGGAGCTCTTTGTAGCATAATTTAGAAATAATTCTCATAGGGTAATGGATGAAATGAAATGATTCTGGCATTGTTGTAATCATAGCAACAAAGTGACACAATTGCGGCAGGACGTTTCTGCAGCTCCTTTCAGAAATAAATCACATAGGGTAATCAAAGAAATGCAATGATTCTCACTTTGTAGTAATCATACCAAGAAAACAATGCAAATGTGAGAGGCGTTTTCTGGAGCTTCTTCCGGAAAAAATTCAAATAGGGTAACAGATGAAATGTTGTAATTGAGGATTTGTATTAATCATACCAACAGAGTGACGCCGTTCTGGGTGGAACATTTTGCAGCTTTTTTCAGAAGTAATTCACATAGGGTTATAGATAAAAATTGATGATTCTGACTTTTTAGTAATGACACCAACAAAGTAACGCAAATATGGGTGGAGCTTTCTGTAGCTTCTTTCAGAGAAAATGCACGTAGTGTAATGGATGAAATGTTTTGATTCTGGTTTTGGAGTAATCATACCAACAATGTGACGCTGCAGTGGGAGGTTCTTTTGGCACTGCCTGTGAGAAATAATTCATATAGTCTTAAGGATGAAATGAGATGATTATGGCTTCGTAGTAATCATACCAACAGAGACACGGTGCTGTGGGAGGAGATTTCTGCAACTTCTTTCAGAAATAATTCACATAGCATGATGGATGAAATGGGATGTTTCTCACTTTGCAGTAATCATACAAACAATGTGACTCTGCTGCCTGAGGAGCTTTCTGCAGCTTCTTTTAGAAATAGATCAGATACGGTTATGGATGAAATGTTACAATTCTGGCTTTGTTGTAATGATACCAACAAACAGATGCTGCTGCAAGAGGAGCTTTCTGCAGCTTCTTTCAGAAAATAACCACATACAGTAATGGATGAAATTGGATGATTTTGGCTTTGTAATAATCATACGGAGAAAAAGACGCAGCTGTGGGAGACGCTTTCTGTAACTTCTTTGAGAAATAATTCACATAGGGTAATGGATGAAATGCGATGATTCTGGCATTGTAGTAATCATAGCAACAAAGAGATGCTGCTGCAGGAGGAGATTTCTGCAGCATCATTCAGAAATAATTCACTTAGGGTAATAGATGAAATAGGATGATTCTAGCTTTGTAGTAATCATAACAACAGAGAGGTGGTGAGGTGGGAGAAGCCTTCTGCAGCTTCTTTCAGAAATAATTCACATAGGATAAGGGATGAAATGCGATGATTCTGGCTTTGTGGTAATCATACCAACAAATAGACACTGCTGCCGGAGGAGGGACAGCAGCTTCTTTCAGAAATAATTCGCATAGGGTACTGGAAGAAATGCGTGATTCTGGCTTTGTAGTAATCACATGAACAAAAAGATGCTGCTGTGCTAGGAGCTTTTCTGCAGCTCCTTTCAGAAATAATTCACATAGGGTAATGGATGAAATTCGATGATTCTGGCTTTGTAGTAATCAGACGAAGAAAGAGATGCTGCTGTGCTAGGAGCTTTTCTGCAGCTCCTTTCAGAAATAATTCACATAGTGTAATGGATGAAATTCGATGACTCTGGCTTTGTAGTAATCTGATGAAAAAAGAGAAACTGCTGTGGAAGGATATTTCTGCACCTCTTTTCGGAAATAATACACATATGGTAATGAATGAAATGGAATGATTCTGGCTTTGTAGTAATCATATGAACAAAAAGAAGCTGCTATGTGAGGAGCTTTTTGCAGCTCCTTTCAAAAATAAATCACATATGCTAATGGATTAAATGCAATGAATCTGGCTTTGTAGGAATCATACAAGCAAGGAGACGCTACTGTGGAAGGAACTTTCTGCTGCTTCATTCACAAATAATTCACTTAGTGTAATGGATGAAATGCGATGTTTCTAGCTTTGTAGTAACCATACCAAGAAACTTTCTGCTGCTTCATTCACAAATAATTCACTTAGTGTAATGGATGAAATGCGATGTTTCTAGCTTTGTAGTAACCATACCAAGAAACAGGTGGTGCTGCGAGTGAAGCCTTCTGCATCTTCTTTCAGCAATAATTCACATAGGATAATGTATGAAATGTGTTGATTCTGGCTTTGTGGTAATCATACCAACAAAGAGACGCTGCTGTGGGAGGAGCTTTCTGCAACTTCTTTCAGAAATAATTCACATAGCGTGATGAATGAAATGGGATGATTCTAGCTTTGTATTAAATATACGACCATAAAGACACTGATGTAGCAAGAGCTTTATGGAACTCCTTTCAGAAATAATTCACATAGGGTAATGGATGAAATGCAATAATTCTTGCTTTGTAGTAATCATACCAATATAGATATGCTGCTGCAGGAGGGGCTTTCTGCAGCTTCTTTCAGAAATAATTCACATATGGTAATGGATCAAATGCGATGATTCTGGCTTTGTAGTAATCATACCAACAAAGAGACGCAAATGATGGAGGAGCTTTCTGCAGCTTCTACATCTACATCTACATCTACATCCATACTCCGCAAGAGATCTGACTGTGTGTTTTTGGAGGGTACCCTGAGTACCTCTATCGGTTCTCCCTTCTATTCCAGTCTCGTATTGTTCATTGAAAGATGTATTGTCGGTATGCTTCTGTGTTTGCTCTAATCTCTGATTTTGTAGCCATGGTCTCCCTGCAAGGTATATGTAGGAAGTAGCAATATAATGCTTGACTCTTCGGTGCAGGTATGTTCTCGAAACTTTAACAAAAGCCCGTACCGAGTACTCTCCTGCAGAGTCTTCCACTGGAGTTTGTCTATCATCTCCGTAACCCTTTCGAGATTACTAAATCATCCTGTAATGAAGTGCGCTGCTCTCCGTTGGATCTTCCCTATCTCTTCTATCAACCCTATCTGGTACGGATCCCACGCTGCTGAGCAGTATTCAAGCAGTGGGCAAACAAGTGTACTGTAACCTACTTCCTTTGTTTTCGGATTGCATTTCCTTAGGATTCTTCCAACGTATCTCAGTCTGGCATATGCTTTACTGACGATCAACTTTATATGATCATTCCATTTTAAGTCACTCCTACTGCGTACTCCCAGATAATTTATGGAATTAACTGCTTCCAGTTGCTGACCTGCTATTTTGTAGATAAATGATAAGGGATCTATCTTTCAGTGAATTCACAGCACACTACACTTGTCTACATTGAGACTGAATTGCCATTTCCTGCACCATGCGTTAATTCGCTGCAGATCCTCCTGCAGTTCAGTACAATTTTCCGTTGTTACAACCTCTCAATACACCACAGCATCATCTGCAAAAAGCCTCAGTTAACTTCTGATGTCATCCACAAGCTCATTTATGTATATTGTGTATAGCAACAGTCCTATGGATGTCTCTATAGGCCCCCTGGCTCATCAGCTGTTGTCGCTGAGCACCTGAAGGATAATTTGGAAAATATTTTGAGCAAATTTCTCCACCATGTTATAGTTCATGGTGGAGATTTTAATTTGCCAGATATAGACTGGGAGACTCAAACGTTCACAAGAGGTGGCAAGGACAAAGAATCCAGTGGATTTTTTTTTTAAGTGCTTTATCTGAAAAATACCTTGAGCAGTTAAACAGAGAACCAACTCGTGGCGATAACATATTAGACCTTCTGGTGACAAAATTACCTGAACTATTTGAAACAGTGAATCCAGAACAGGGAATCAGCAATCATAAAGCAGTTACTGCATCGATGATTTCAGCCATAAATAGAAAAATTAAAAAAGGGAGGAAGATTTTTCTGTTTAGCAAAAGTGACAAAAAGCAGATTACAGAGTACCTGACAGCTCAACACAAAAGTTTTGTCTCAAGTACAGATAGTGTTGAGGATCAGTGGACAAGGTCAAAACCATCATACAATATGCGTTAGATGAGTATGTGCCAAGCAAGATCGTAAGAGATGGAAAAGAGCCACCATGGTACATCAACCGAGTTAGAAAACTGCTGCGGAAGCAAAGGGAACTTCACAACAAACATAAACATATCCAAAGCCTTGCAGACAAACAAAAATTAAGTGATGCAAAATGTAGTGTGAGGAGCGCTATGTGAGAGGCACTTAATGAATTCGAAAGTAATGTTCTATGTACTGATTTGGCAGAAAATTTAAGAAATTTTGGTCTTATATCAAAGCGATAGGTGGATCAAAACAAAATGTCCAGACACCACAGATGACAAAAGGGTAGATACCGAAATAGATGACAGAGTGATAGAGAAAAAATTAAAATCACTCAAAAGAGGAAAGCCCACTGGACCTGAAGGGATACCAGTTCGATTTTACACAGAGCACACGATGGAACATAGCCCTCTTCTTGTAGCAGTGTACCGTAGGTCTCTAGAAGAGCATAGCATTCCAAAGGATTGGAAAACGGCATGGTCTTCCCCATTTTCAAGAAGGGACTTCGAACAGATGTGCAGAACTATAGACCTATATCTCTAATGTTGATTAGTTGTAGAACTTTGGAACATGAATTATGTTATAGTATAATGAGTTTTCTGGAGACTACCAACCTACTCTGTAGGAATCAGCATTTGTTTTGAAAAGGATGGCCATGTGAAACCGAGCTCTTGCTAATCATCCACAAGACTCAGTGGACCATAGACATGGGTTCACACTTAGATGCCGTGTAACTTCTTTCAGAAATACTTCACTTAAAGTAATGGATAAAATGCAATGATTCTGGCTTTGTAGTAACCTTACTAACAAAGAGAAGCAAATGAGAGATTAGCTTTCTGTAGCTCCTCTCAGAAATACTTCACATAGTGTGATGGATGAAATGCGATGAATCTGGCTTTGTAGTAACCATACCAACAAACAGACGCCAATGGGGGATGAGCCTTCTGCAGTTTCTCACAGAAATGCTTCACATAGGGTAATGGATGGAATGCATTGATTCTGGCTTTGTAGTAACCGGACCAACAGAGAGAGGCAAATGAGGGAGGAGCTTTCTGTAGCTTCCCTTAAAAAATTTCACATAGGGTAAAGGACAAAATGTGATGATTCTGGCTTTGTAGTAACTTCTCCAATAAAGAGACACCTATGAGGCAAGCGCATTCTGCAGCTCCTCTCAGAAATACTTCACGAAGTGTAATGGATAAAATGCGATGATTCTGACTTTGTAATAACCTTACCAAGAACGACACGCCTTTGAGGGAGGAGCTTTCTGCAGCTCCTCTCAGAAATAGTTCACATAGGGTAAGGGATGAAATGCGATGATTCTGGCTTTGTAGTAACCATACCAACAAAGAAACAGAAATGAGGGACGAGCTTTCTGTAGCTTCTTTTATATACCTCACATCAGGTAATGGATGAAATGTGATGATTCTGTCTGTGTAATAATCATACCAACAAACAGATGTAAATGAGGGAGGAGCTTTCTGTAGCTTCTCTTATATACACCACATCAGGTAATAAATGAAATGTGATGATGCTGTCTGTGTAGTAATCATACAAACAAAGAATTGCAAATAAGTGAAGGGCTTTCTGTAGCTTCTCTCAGAATTACTTCACATAGGGTAATGGATGAATTGCGATGATCCTGGCTTTGTAGTAACATTACCAACAAATGTACGCGTATGAGGGGAGAGCTTCCTGCAGCTTCTCTCTGAAATACTTCACGTGGGGTAATAGATGAAATGCGAATATTCTGGCCTCTGTAGTAATTATACCAACAAACAGTCACAAATGAGGGAAAAGCTTTCTTTAGCTTCTTTCAGAAATACTTCACATTGTTTAATGGACACCCGATGAACAATGGACCTTGCCAATCGTGGGGAGGCTTGCGTGTCTCTGTGATACAGATAGGCATACCGTAGGTGCAACCACAACGAAGGGGTATTTGTTGAGAGGCCAGACAAATGTGTGGTTTCTGAAGAGGGGCAGCAGCATTTTCAGTAGCTGCAAGGGCAACAGTCTGGATGATTGACTGATCTGGCCTTGTAACAATAACCAAAACGGCCTTGCTGTGTTGGCACTGTGAACGGCTGAAAGCAAGGGAAAACTTCCTGACGGCATGCAGCTTTACTGTATGATTAAATGATGATGGGGTCCTCTTGGGTAAAATATTCCAGAGGTAAAATAGTCCCCCAATCGGATCTCCGGACGGGGACTACTGAAGAGGATGTCGTTATCAGGAGAAAGAAAACTGGTGTTCTACGGATCGGAGCATGGAATGTCAGATCCCTTAATCTAGCATGTAGGTTAGAAAATTGGTGAAGTTCGGTGGCAAGAGGAACAAGACTTTTGGTCAGGTGACTACAGGGCTATAAACACAAAATCAAATAGAGGTAATGCAGGAGTAGGTTTAATAATGAGTAGGAAAATATAAATGCGGTTAAGCTACTACAAACTGCATAGTGATAGCATTATTGTGGCCAAGATAGATACAAATCCCACACCTACTACAGTAGTACAAGTTTATAGGCCAACTAGCTCTGCAGATGATGACTAAATTGAAGAAATGTATGATGAGATAAAAGAAGTTATTCAGATAGTGAAGAGAGGTGAAAATTTAATAGTCATGGGTGACTGGAATTCGAGTGTAGGTAAAGGGAGAGAAGGAAACATAGTAAGTGGATATGGATTGGGGCTTGGTAGAATTTTGCACAGAGTCCAACATAATCATAGCTAACACTTGGTTTAAGAATCATGAAAGAAGGTTGTATACATGGAAGAACCCTGGAGATACTAAAAGGTATCAGATAGATGATATAATGGTAAGACAGACATTTTGGAACCAGGTTTTAAATTGTAAGACATTTCCAGGGGCAGAGGTGGACTCTGACCACAATCTAATGGTTATGACCTGTAGATTAAAACTGAAGAAACTGCAAAAAGTTGCGAATTTATGGAGATGGGACCTGGATAAACTGAAAGAACCAGAGGTTGTAAAGAGTTTCAGGGAGAGCATAAGGGAACAATTGACAGGAATGGGGGAAAGAAATACAGTAGAAAAAGAATGGCTAGCTTTGAGAGATTAAGTAGTGAAGGCAGCAGAGGATCAAGTAGGTAAAAATACGAGGGCTGCTAGAAATCCTTGGGTGACAGAAGAAATATTAAATTTAATTGATGAAATGAGAAAATATAAAAATGCAATAACTGAAGCAGGCAAAAAGGAAATCAAACATCTCAACAAACAAATCGACAGGAAGAACAAAATGGCTAAGCAGGGATGGCTAGAGGACAAATGTAAGGATGTAGAAGCTTATCTCACTAGGGGTAAGATAGATACTGCCTACAGGAAAATTAAAGAGACCTTTGGAGATAAGAGAACGACTTGTATGAACATCAAGAGCTCAGATGGAAACCCAGTTCTAAGCAAAGAAGGGAAAGCAGAAAGGTAGAATGAGTACATAGAGGGTCTATACAAGGGTGATGCACTTGAGGACAATATTATGGAAATGGAAGAGGATGTAGATGAAGATGAAATGGGAGATACGATACTGTGTGAAGAGTTTGACAGAGCGCTGAAAGACCTGGGTCGAAACGAGGCCCCCAGAGTAGACAACATTCCATTGGAACTACTGACAGCCTTGGGAGAGCCAGTCCTGACAAAACTCTTACCATCTGGTGAGCAAGATATATGAAACAGGCGAAATACCCTCAGACTTCAAGAAGAATATAATAATTCCAATCCCAAAGAAACCAGGTGTTGACAGATGTGAAAATTACTGAACAATCACTTTAATAAGCAACAGCTGCAAAATACTAACACGATTTCTTTACAGACGAATGGAAAAAATAGTAGAAGCTGACTTCAGGGATGATCAGTTTGGATTCTGTAGAAATACTGGAACACATGAGGCAATACTGACCTTACGACTTATCTTAGAAGAAAGATTAAGGAAAGGCAAACCTATGTTTCTCGCATTTGTAGACTTAGAGAAAGCTTTTGACAATGTTGATTGGAACACTCTCTTTCAAATTCTAAAGGTGGCAGGGGTAAAATACAGGGAGCGAAAGGTTATTTGCGATTTGTACAGAAACCAGATGGCAGCCATAAGAGTCGAGGGGCATGAAATAGTAGCAGTGGTTGGTAAGGGAGTGAGACAGGGTTGTAGCCTCTCACTGATGTTATTCAATCTGTATATTAAGCAGGCAGTAAAGGAAACAAAATAAAAATTCAGAGTAGGTATTAAAATCCATGAGGAAGAAGTAAAAACTTTGAGATTTGCCGATGACATTGTAATTCTGTCAGAGACAGCAAAGGACTTGGAAGAGCAGTTGAATGGAATGGACAGTGTCTTGAAAGGAGTATATAAGATGAACATCAACAAAAGCAAAATGAGGATAAGGAAATGTACTCGAATTAACTTGGGTGATGCTGAGGCAATTAGATTAGGAAATGAGACACTTAAAGTAGTAAAGGAGTTTTGCTATTTGGAAGCAAAATAACTGATGATGGTCAAAGTAGAGAGGATATAATATGTAGACTGGCAATGGTAAGGAAGGAATTTCTGAAGAAGATAAATTTGTTAGCATTGAGTATAGATTTAAGTGACAGGAAGTCATTTCTGAAAGTATTTGTATGGAGTGTAGCCATGTATGGAAGTGAAACATGGACGCTAACTTGTTTGAACAAGAAGAGGATGCAAGCTTTCTAAATGTGGTGCTAAAGAAGAATGCTGAAGATTAGATATGTAGATCATATAACTAATGAGGAGATATTGAATAGGTCTGGGGAGAAGAAAAGTTTGTGGCACAACTTGACCAGAAGAAGGAATCGGTTGGTAGGACATGTTCTGAGGCATCAAGACATCGTCAATTTAGTATTGGAGGCCAGTGTGGAGGGTAAAAATCGTAGAGAGAGGCCAAGAGATAAATACACCAAGCAGACTCAGAAGGATGTAGGTTGCAGTAGGTACTGGGAGATGAAGAAGCTTGCACATGATAGAGTAGCAGGGAGAGGTGCATCAAACCAGTCTCAGGACGGAAGACCACAACAACAACAGTGTAATGGACGAAATGCAATGAATCTGACTTTGTAATAACCTTACCAACAAAGATATGCCTATGAGGGAGGAGCTTACTACAGCATCTCTCAGAAATACTTCACATAGGGAAATTGATGACACACGATGATTCTGGCTTTGTAGTAACCATACCAACAAAGTGATGCAAATGAGTGAAAAGCTTTCTTCAGCTTCTCTCAGAAATACTGCCTATAGGGTAAAGGGTGAAGTGCAATGATTCTGGCTTCATAGTAACTATACCAAGAAAGACATGCAAAGGAAGGAGGAACTTTCTGTAGCTTCTCTCAGAAATGTTTCACATCGGGTATGGATGAAATACGATGATTCTGGCTTTGTAGGAACCCTATCAGAGAGATGCCTATGAGGGAGGAGCTTCCTGCAGCTTCTCTTTTATGCTTCACATCGGGTAATGGATGAAATGCAATGATTGTGTCTGTGTACTAATCATACCAACAAAGAGACGCAAGTAAGGGAGGAGCTTCCTGCAGCTTCTCTCTGAAATACTTCACATAGGGTAATGAATGAAATGCGATTATTCTGGCTTTGCAGTAACCATACCAAAAAAGAAACGCAAATGAGGGAGGAGCTTTCTGTATTTTCCCTCAGAAATACTTCACATCAGGTAATGGATGAAATGTAATGATTGTGTCTGTGTAGTAATCATACCAACAAACATATGCAAGTGAGGGAGGAGCTTTCTGCAGCTTCTCTCTGAAATACTTCACATAGGGTAAAAATGAAATGGGATGATTCTGGTTTTGTAGTAACCATACCAACAAAAGACACATATGAGGGAGGAGCTTTCTGTAGCTACCAACAGAAATAATTCACATTAGGTAATGGATGAAATGTATTGAATGTGTCTGTGCACTAATCTTACCAAGAATCAGATGCAAGTGATGGAACAGCGATCTGCAGCTTCCCTCAGAATAAGTTCAAATAGAGTATTAGATAAAATGCGGTTATTCTGGCTTTGAAGTAACCATATTAGCAAACAAATGCAAATGAGGGAGGAGCTTTCTGTAGATTCTCTCAGAAATATTTCACATCAGGTAATGGATGAAATCTAATGATTGTGACTGTGTATTAATCATACCAAGAAACAGATGCAAGTGACGGAGGAGTGTTCTGCAGCTTCTCTCAGAAATACTTCACTTAGTGTAGTGGAAGAAATTCAATGATTCTGGCTTTGTAGTAACCATACCAACAAAGTGACGCAAATGGGGGAGTAGCTTTCGGTGGCTTCTCTCTTAAATACTTCACATTAGGCAATGGATGAAATGTAATGATTGTGTCTGTGTACTAATCATACCACAAAGCAGATGCAGGTGACTGAGGAGCTTTCCGCAGGTTCTCTCTGAAATACTTCGGGTAGGGTAATTTTAATGATTCTGGCTTTGTAGTAACCATAGCAACAAACAATGCAAATGAGAGAAGAGCTTACTGTAGCCTCCCTCAGAACTACTTCACATCAGGTAATGGAGGAAATGTAATGATTGTGTCTGTGTACTAATCATACCAACAAACAGATGCAAGTGAGGGAGGAGCTTTATTCAGCTTCTCTTTGAAATTCATAACCTATTGTACTGGATGAAAGGCAATGATTCTGGCTTTGTAGTAACCATACCAACAAAGAAACGGAAATGAAGGAGGAGCTTTCTGCAGCTTCTCTCTGAAATACGTCACATACGGTAACAGATGAAATGCGATGATTCTGGCTTGGTAGAACCATACCAACAAACAATTGCAAATTAGGAAGGATCTTTCTGTAGCATCCCTCAGAAATACTTCACATCAGGTAATGGATGAAATGTAATGTTTGTGTCTGTGTACTAATCATACCAACAAACAGATGCAAGTGAAGGAGGAGTTTCCCGTACCTTATCTCTGAAATACATTTCAGAGGGTAATGGATGAAATGCAATGATTCTGGCTTTGTAGTAACCATACCAACAGTCAAACACAAATGAGGGCAGAGCTTCCTGCAGCCTGTGTCTGAAATAAATCACAAAGGGTAATGGATGAAATGCAATTACTCTGGCTTTGTAGTAACCATACCAACAATCAAACCAAAATGAGGGGGAGCTTTCTGTAGCTTTTCTCAGAAATACTTCACATAGAGTAATAGATGAAATGCGATGATTATGGCTTTGTAGTAACCATAACAACAAACAAACGCAAATGAGGCACTACGTTTCTGCAGCTTCTCTATGAAATACATCTCATTGGGTAATAAATGAAATGTGACGGTTCGGCTTTGTAGAACCATACCAACAAACAAACGCAAATAAGGGAGGAGCTTTTTGTAGCTTCTGTCAGAAATAATTCACATCAGGTAATGGATGAAATGTAATGATTGTGTCTATGTACTAATCATAGCAACAAACAGATGTAAGTGAGGGAGGAGCTTTCAGCAGCTTCTCTCTGAAATACATCACATAGGGAAATAAATTAAACGCGTTGATTCTGGTTTTGTAGTAACCTTACCAACAAACAAACCTAAATGAGGGAGGACCTTTCTGTAGCTTCCCTCAGAAGAACTCAACATCAGCTAATGGATGAAATGCAATGATTGTGTCAGTGTACTAATCATACCAACAAACAAATGCATGTGAGGGAGGAGCTTTCTGCAGCTTCTCTCTGAAATACATCACATAGGGTAAAAAATGAAATTCAATGATTCTGTCTTTGTAATTACCATACCAAGAAACTAACGCAAATGAGGGAGGAGCTTCCTGTAGCTATTCTCAGAAATAGTTCACATAGGGCAATAGGTGAAATGCGATGATTCTAGCTTTGTAGTAACCATACCAAAAAACAAACAGATGCAAGTGAGGGAGGAGCTTTCTGCAGCCACTCTCTGAAATACATTACATAGTGTAATAGATGAAATGCAATGATATTGGCTTTGAAGTAATCATACCGACTAACAAATGCAAATGAGGGAGCAGCTTTCTGTACCTTCCTCAGAAATACATCACATCATGCAATAAATTAAATCAAATTATTGTGTCTATGTACCAATCATACACACAAACAGATGCAAATGAGGAAGGAACTTTCTGCAGCTTCTCTCTGTAATACATCACATTGGGTAATAGGTAAAATGCAATGATTCTGGCTTAGTAGTAAACTTACCAACAAATGCACGCCAATGAGGGAGGAGCTTTCAGTAGCTTCCCTCAGAAATACTTCACATCAGGTGATGGATTAAATATAAAGACTGTGATGGTGTACCAATCATATCAATAAACAGATGCAAGTGAGGGAGGAGCTCTCCGTAGCTTCTATCCGAAATACACCACATAGGGTAAATAATGAAATACAATGATTTTGGCTTTGTAATAACCATCCCAACAAACTAAGGCAAATGAGGGAGAAGCTTTCTGTAGCTATTCTCAGAAATACTTCACATAGGGTAATAGATGAAGTGTGTTTATTCTGGCATTGTAGTAACAATACTAACAAAAAACGCAAATGATGGGGCAACTTTCTGTAGCTTCCCTCAGAAATACTTCACATCAGGTAATGGATGAGATGTAATAATCGTGTCTGTGTACTAATCATACCAACAAACTGATGCAGGTGAGGGAAGAGCTTTCTGCAGCTTCTCTGTGAAACACATCACATAGGGTAATGGGTGAAATGCAATGATTATTACTTTGTAGTAACCATACCAACAAGCAAATGCAAATGAGGAAGGAGCTTTCTGTAGCTTCCCACAGAAATACTTAACATCAGGAAATGAATGAAATGTAATGATTGTGTCTGTGTACTAATCATACAAAAAATCAGATGCAGTTGAGGGAGTTGCTTTCTGCAGCTTCACTCTGAAATACATCACATAGGGCAATGGATGAAATACATTGATTCTGAATTTGTAGTACCCATACCAACAAACAATGCAAATGAGCGAGGAGCTTTCTGTAGCTCTCCTCAGAAATACTTCACATAGGGCAATAGATGAAATGCGATGATTCTGGCTTTGTAGTAACCATACCAACAAACAAACGCAAATGAGGGAGGAGCTTTCTGTAGCTTACCTCAGAAATATTTCACATCAGGTAATGGATGAAATGTATTGATTGTGTCTGTGTACTAATCATACCAACAAACAGATGCAAGTGAGGGAGGAGATTTCTACAGTTTCTCTCTGAAATACATCACATTGGGTAATGGATGAAATGCAATGATTCTGGTTTTGTAGTAACCATACCAACAAACAAACACAAATGCGGGAGGAGCTTTCTGTAGTTTTTCTGAGAACTATTTCACATAGGGTAATAGATGAAATGTGATGATTCTGACTTTGTAGTAACCATACCAACAATCAAACGCAAGTGAGGGAGAAGCTTTCTGTAGCTTCCCTCAGAAATACTTCATATCAGGTATTGGATGAAATGCAATCATTGTGTCTGTGTACCAATCATAAGAACAAACAGATGCATGTGAGGGAGGAGCTTTCTGCAGCTTCTCTCAGAAATACTTCATATAAGGTTTGTTTACTAATCATATCATCAATCAGAAGAATGTGAGGTAGGAGCTTTCTGCATTTTCTCTCTGAAAAACAACACATATGGCTATAGATGAAATGCGATGATTCTGGCTTTCAAGTAACCATACCAACAAACAAACACAAGTGAGGGAAGAGCTTTTTGTAGCTTTTCTCAGAAATATTTCACATAGGGTGATAGATGAAATGCGATGATTCAGGTTTTGTAGTAACCATACCAACAAACAAACGCAAATGAGGGAGGAGCTTTCTGTAACTTACCTCAGAAATATTTCACATCAGATAATGGTTGAAATGTAATGACTGTAGTAACCATACATAGGGTAATCGATGAAATGCTAAGATTTAGGCTTTGGAGTAACCATACCAAAAAACAAAATCCATAAAGGAAACGTAATGATTGTGTCTCTGTACTAATCATACCGAACAAAGGGATTCAATTGAGGGATTAGCTTTCTGCAGCTTCCCTCAGAAATAATTCACATCAGGTAATGGATGAAATGTAATGATTGTGTCTGTGTACTAATCATACCAACAAACAGGTGCAAGTGAGGGAGGAGCTTTCTGCAGCTTCTCTCTGAAATAGATCACATATTGTAATTGGTGAAATGCAATGAATCTGGCTTTGTAGTAACCATACCAACAAACAGATGCAGGTGAGGGAAGAGCTTTCTGAAGCTTCTCTCTGAAATACGTTTTATAGTGTAATTGATGAAATGCAATGATACAGGCTTTGAAGTAACCATACCAACAAACTTATGCAAATGAGGGAGGATCTTTCTGTAGCTTCGATCAGACATACTTCACATCAGGTAATGGATGAAGTGTAATGATTGTGTCTGTTTACTAAACATAACAACAAACAGATGCAAGTGAGGGAGGAGCTTTCTGCAGCTTCTCTCAGAAATACATCACATATGTAGTATAATAAATGCGATGATTCTGGCTTTGAAGTAACCATACAAACAAACAAACACAAATGAAGGAGGAGCTTTCTGTAGTTTCTCTCAGAAATTCTTCACATTGTGTAATAGACGAAATGCAATGTTTCTGGCTTGTAGTGACCATACCAACAAACAGATGCAAGTGAATGAGGAGCTTTCTACATCTTCCCTCAGAAATACTCCACATCAGGTAATGGATGAAATGTAATGATTGTGTCTGTGTACTAATCATACCAACAAACAGATGCAAGTGAGGGAGGAGCTTTTTGCAGCTTCTTTTGGAAATACTTCACATAGGACAATAGCTGAAATGCAATTATTCGTGCTTTGTAGTAACCATACCAACAAACAAACACAAATGAGGGAGGAGCTTTCTGTACCTTTTCTGAGAAATATTTCACATAGGGTAATAGATTAAATGCAATGATTCTATCTTTGTAGTAACCATACCAACAATCAAACGCAAATGAGGGAAGAGCTTCCATTAGCTTCCCTCAGAAGTAGTTCACATAAGGTAATGGATGAAATGCAATGTTTGTGTATGCGTACTAATCATACCAACAAACAGATGCAAGTGAGGCAGGAGCTTTCTGCTGCTTCCCTCAGAGATACTTCACATCATTTAATGGATGAAATGTAAAGATTGTGTTTGTGTACTAATCACACCAACAATCAGATGAAAGTGAGGGAGGAGCTTTTTGCACCTTCTCTCTTAAATACATAACATATTGTAATAGATGAAATGCGATGATTCTGGCTTTGTAGTAACCATACCTACAAACAAACGCCAATGAGTGAGGACCTTTCAGTAGCTTTTCTCAGAAATATGTCACATCAGGTAATGGATGAAATGTAATGATTGTAGTAACCGTACATAGGGTAATGGATGAAATGCAATGATTTAGGCTTTGGAGTAACCATACCAACAAATAAAATCCATAAAAGAAATGTAATGATTGTGTCTCTGTACTAATCATACCAAACAAAGGATTCAATTGAGGGATTAGCTTTCTGCAGCTTCCCTCAGAAATAATTCACATCAGGTAATGGATGAAATGTAATGATTGTGTCTGTGTACTAATCATACCACATAGTGTATGCTGCCGTGGTGTGTGCCTCGCCCTTGCCTTCGGCTGTAATTGGCACAGTGCCCGAAGGGCTCAGTCCCTCCGGAGGCCTTGCGCCACCACTGTTATTCCATCTTTGCCACGTATCACGGCTCTGGCATTGTCAACACTGACGGTTCGATGGTTGCTGGTCGTGTCTTTTATGCCCTAACTCTAGGGGACCATTGTGAACAACTTTCATTGCCGGTTGGCTCAGCTTTTACACTGCTGACGTGGTCACCATCTTTCGAGCTCTAGAGTATCTCCGCTCCTGCTCAGGTGAGTCCTTCATTATGTGTTGTGATTACCCGAGCGGATTACCAGCTCTCGACCTGTGTTTCCCTCGTTCTCGTCTGGTGATTCCTATCCAGTTGTCCCTGCATAATCTTGCCCGTTGTGGCAGATCTGTTGTCTTTGTTTGGAACCCAGGCCATTTTGGGATACCTTGCAATGAAACTGTTGACTGCCTGGCGAAAGAGACCACCAGTAAAGCATCTCTGGAGATTAGCCTCCCGGCGACTGATTTGCGGGCACTATTACGCCACAAAGTTTTAGATTTATGGGACAGTGATTGGCGCAACCTGCCCATGCCAAGCAATCTCCGTCATAACAAGGAGACGATGACTGTGTGGTGGTCATCCATGCGATCCACCGCAGGGACTCAGTCATCCTTTGCTGTCTCCGCATTGGCCACACCTGACTGATGCACAGTTATTTCCTGTGTCGCGAGGATCCACCTCTTTGTCGTTGTTGGGCGTCCTTGACAGTGGTCCATATTCTGTTGGAGTGCGCCCTTTTAACTGTGCTCAGGCAGACTTTTGCGCTGGCTGAAATGCTCTCTGCGCTTTTAACTGATGACTGTTCCATAGCGGACTTAGTTTTGCGTTTTATTCGGGCAGGGGGATTTTATCGCTTAATGTAAATGTGTGTGTTTTTGTGTTGATTGTGACCTATGGGCTACGATTTTAGTCTGCTTTTTTTAATGTGTTTCTTGGTGGTTGGCTTTTCCTTTTCTGTTTCTATGGTCGGCCACCCACCGTCACACTCCGTGCGATTTTAGTTCGTCTTGTCTGGTCTTTGTCTCAGTTTCTCTCGTTCTGTGTCATCTGTCCTCTCGTTTGTTGATTGTTCTTATTCTCTGTGGGTGTTTTTAGTATTAGAAAAAGGGACCGATGACCATAGCAGTCTAGTCTCTTTAACCCCCACAAACCAACCAATCCTAAGATGTCTACCTCAGTTGGAGATGAAATGTCAGAAATAATTTTATTCATCAACCGTGCCGTCCTCCCACAAGCCAGTCCAGAAGTTTTGACTAATGTGAACAGTCGCTGTGAAAGCCTATGTTGTGTAAATGTGTGCTTGTCTCCTGAAGTGTACCTGGTGAAAGGAGGAGTAGGAGGTGGGTTAAAGCTCGTGGTGTGAGTAGCTTCGCAGTATTGTCTATCCTTCACGTAACATGTGTTTTCATTCTTGATAAAACACTGAATATTAGTCATCGACAAAGTTTTTTGTTGTAGCTCGTGTATTTAGAGGAAACAGCACTATCCTGGCGTACATGTTTCCTTGGGATTGAACTAGAATGTCATGAATTTCAGCCACAGTCTCCAACTGTTTTCACTATTTAACTTAAATTATTGTACGACCTGTCTGAGGAAATGTGTGTTAAGTAATGTACTTCAAAATGCCTTTCTGCTGTGCTCTAAATCCTCATGTTCATATACAGGATTGAAGCAGTTGAGAGTTGAGTGTTGAATCACGGTTCTGCACTATCCCCGATGACCACTGTCAGCACGTGTGGCGGAAGCTTTGGGGACATTCCATTCTTCCAGTGTTTTGGAAAGGCACAGTATGGCCAGAAAATGGTTATGACTGTAGGTTGCAGTTGATAGTGATTGAGGGAACTGTGACGGAACAACAACCTTTCAGATGTCGATAATCCTCGTGTTACATCTTGTATGACAGTATTCTGATGTTATTTCCAACACAACAGTGCTCATCCACACAGTGGCATGTGTATGTATCAATTGTATGCATGTTATTAGCTGCTCCCATAGTCAGCAATATCCTTAGATATGTTCCCTGCAGAGCATATGTGGCAAGAGCTTGGACAAAAACTCTGCCCCAGTGTCAGTATCCAGAATATTGTGGACCATTACAACTGTTTGAGGCCAGCTTGCCTGAGGAAGGAATCTAGTGGCCTTATGACACCCTCCCAAACAAACAAGTGTATGCAAGAAGGGCAATTGGGTGCATGTCATATTGATAAGTGAGCTCATACTGCCAAGTTCTTTGTAAATCTGACTCAATTTTGTAATCACTAAAGTAACATCACATACCATCTGAACCCATGGCATTTCTTTTCTTTCTGTGAATTTCAATTTCTTAGCTGGGCAGTGTTTATGAACATCTTGGGCTGAAAGAAAATTAGCATGATATAGAGACGTAAAACTATTAGAGACGTAATTAAATGTAAAAGTGTCACTAAAAACATATTTAAAGTGAAAAGCCTGAAAAAACACCAAGTTGTGTGTCCAGAAAATCTGTATCACAATGGGTTAACAGTGAGCAGCAACTGCAACCAAATGGAAAAATTATCTTCTTCCGGCCCAGGATGTTGTAGCAGATTTTCTGCAACTTCACATTCCTAATGCTTCTGTATATTTTTTCCTGTTTCTACAAAGTCCATTCCTGGCAACTATAATTAAAATGATCCAAGTCACTGTCCTTCTTTGTATACTAAGGTGTCTGTCTGTAAATAATTTACTCTTATTTCTGGAGGCTTGGGCATTCCAATTCTTCTCTTAATATCCACTAGTTTTTGCCCTCAACTATGTTGGCACGGATCTTGAACCTGCATGAATTTTGAGTAGCCCTGAAGCTTATTATCCATGGGAAAAATGGATATAAAGAACTGAAAGTGAAGTTGTCAAAACGATGCAATCGTAAAGAATTGATATGTTTGTAAGCATAGATAGAGATATTTGAAGTATGAAATAGCAAAACGCCTGGATAGGGGAACAAGCTAGTGGAGTTTTTAATGAAAATACAAAAAATTAAAGAATCTGTAGTTACAAATAAGTCAGTTCTTTACTGTTGCACCCTTTTGACAGTGTCACCTTCAGTCTTTTATATCTGTTTTTCTTGCTAACAAGCTTCAGGATATTTATGAACATTCATGTCAATGAAGTTGTTTGCTTAATAAGCTTATCAGTGACAATAGTTACAGTAATTTGTGAATGAATTCAAGAATGTCTGTGGGTAATGGAATTAAACTGTTAACATTAGTAAGATTTTGGAAAGTTTCATCATCATAATACCATTTACTACTTTTTACTGATTTTTCTCATTTCTGGTCCCGGTTTGTTTTGTTTAGTTTTATAAAACTTCCACTGTCCCGAAGTTTTTGTCTTCCAGTATAATGAAATGATGCTTATATGAAACTGAGTTGATCCACATCAAGCACTTGCAGTACCTTGCAGGCCTGCATACAATAAAAAGTATTTAATATTGCATTTTTTGTAATCAGTTCAGCATGCAACTCTTTATACATAACCTGTCAGTAGCTGCCCACAGAGTTATTTTCAATTCTCCTGTAATTAAATAACATAAAACATGATAAATAGATGTAAAAACTTTTTATAACACGGAAAAATGCCTGTACACCATTATTATTTGCAGTATGTAGATAGTCACAGGATATGTGATGCATTCCCTTATGGATCTGAGTTACTGGGTACACATTTGTTTCCATACTATTCGGGCCCACATAGTTAAATGTACAGTTCAGTTTATCATGTTTTATAGATAATTTCACTTCAAAATTTCTCTGAGGGTAGAAATGCTTTTATAAATATGTAATGTTGGATCATTGGCTGTTGTCAGCTTAGCACATAATTTTAATGGTCTTTTATCCATTCTGGATCTTTCTGAACTCAACAGCTGTGAACAAATGTTGATTAAGAATGCAACCAACCATGAGTACTTCTAAGAGTATTAATTTAAATGCCATTACCAGTCTCAAGCTATTATGGCTGTCTACAGGTTTTTATTTTATTTACTTACTTTTTTTAAGTAATTGCAACAATGTGCTAATATACATGTATTTGATAAAATATAAAATGAAATACTTATATACCCTCGATTTGTTTTGTCGGTATCATTTAGGCTTTCTTTGGTCCTTAAGCATTTTCAGCATGACACACGAAGAGTTAAGAATTATAGACAATGCACTTATTCTAAACAATCCACTGTGTTGTGCACACACTTCACAGTATTTTTCATCAGTTGCAGCCTTTGACAAGTACTTCACATGTAATGATTTTGCTTACAGTGAAAAGTCTATCCACTGACCAAAGATATCACTCATTTCTCAACAAGGAAACATCTCATCTACTGTATGTTAAGTAAAGAATGTGTGGACGATGCAAATCTAAATAACAGAAAAATGCTTTGTCCAGAAAAGTGCACTTCTTACAGGTGAGGAACTCTAATTGTAGCATGTCATAGGAGAAATTAACAAGAAGATTTATCAGGCTACTCTCAAGAAGCAATGGCATGTGTTTTGATTTTGGTCCCTGACAATATTCTTCAATTGATGTTAAGTTGGGCAGCTAGTGGAATAAGGATACCCTTGTTCAGAGTCCTAACACAGACCAATCATGTTTAATTTGTGTGAAAAGTGCAATGAACATTTTCAGGATTGTTTGTTAGCCAGCTGTAGTTGCTCATTTAGAATTTGCTGAGGTGAACTGAAGGTGTGAATGCATATTTCTAGTTATTTTAAGATGCCCATTTTCCTCCATAAGTTAGTTGTATATTTTGTTTGTAGATTACCTTTAGTGTTTGAAATGCTGTATCTATATTGAGGCATGTGAGTGGCAGTTGCAGATTTACTTAAATGTTTTTAGTCTAAAAGCATCCTTGTATTTATGATATCTTGAAGTTGCTGCCAGTCAGGCCAAGATAAAACCTGATGCAATTGTTACAATCAGTACTGTGTATTCCTCAGTTTTTAGAGACCCAGCCCAATGCTTTTGGTTTTATGTACTATGTTATGTTGCAGCATTTAGTGTGCATCTATGGGCTTAAAGTCGAAATTGTGCAGAAAATATTAGTAAGTTACTTTATTCAACCATACAATGTTTATGAAATATTACATATGTCATGTTAATTGAAAGAGGAAAGAGTTTTTTAATTAACTAATCCATACATACAGCAATAACATCTTTTACAGTTGTAGATGATGATGATCTGCTGTTAATTTTGAAGTGTTTTGTACAATTTTTTATACATATTGCCAAACAATTTTACAATTTACGTAAAAAAAAAAAATACAGTTTGTGTCGCATAACTACACACTGGGTGAGCGAATATTTGTAGTTTGGGCACTGCCTTTCAGCTGTCTTAAGTACCTTGACAATACTTTTAGCATCCCCTTGCATTCTTTGTGTTGTCTCTTTAGCCCATTTGAAAAAGCAGAGTCATTAGCTCACAACAATGTTAAGATGACAAAATTGTATTAAGTATGGAAATTATACATCACAGACACTGCGTGCAGAATTTCACATTATTTCTAATTAAATAATAATAATTTTTTCAATGCCTGCTTGATGTTACATAAATAATCATGGACTTTTTAGTATTAACTATTTGAGAGGTATGCTTCATTTTTTTTTAATATCAGGGTATTAATTCATTCAAAAAATTTATGGTGCAGTTTTATTCCTTTGTAGAAAATACTGGCTGCTGTTTTGTTTATCTTGAAACATGAGTCGGACAAAACTGACATTTACTCAGATCATGTGAATACTGCTGTTTGTGAGATAACTGCTTTGTTCTGTATAAGCCAAAAATATTGTTATTCAGTCTGATATTATGTAATTGCCCAAACTATGAGGTTTGTGGTGGGATTATTTGGGACAGAGATGCTACATATTAGTATGTTGTGCAAACAATAATGTAAAATGAATGACTTACAGGGGATGATGTGAAGTTTGCACTATGTGCAGATTTAGACTGCTCAGCTATAACTGAAGTTGTATTTAACAAATGTTGAAAATTGATCTTCTACCTTAGACTTATAATTACCTTTGATGTTTACATTCTGTATGTAGCAAACATCACTACAGAAATCTGCCGTTGCGCTGCTTGTAAAAGTTGTAACTGTTTGATAGTAATTTGTCATGTTGACATAATGATTATTCCTTAATCTAGAATGTTTCTAGTTACGTAAGTACTTTTATTCATGTTATATAGTAACCTGTTTATACATTATGTATGTAAATGTTTATTGTTCGCTAGGAAACTTAAGTTTGGGTCAACAGAATTCCCAACAGACAGTTATAATTTATGATAATAATTAAAATAGTTTATGCACAATTATCTTAAAATATTCAAAAATTAAATGTAAACTTAGTAACAATCAGATTAATGCTTAAAGACATTCTTTCCTTTCTTACTGTACACTGATTTCTGCAGGCATTTTTGAGTGTAAAGATGCCTTGCTGGTACCTGGTACTTAATGCTGTAAATGTTAGCTGTGTTAGCTTCAGTTTTGCTTGGTTACTTTATATTTGTATGCATCATATGGGACAAGTCAAAACAATACTACTTTTGTGTAAAACAAATGAGCTCTGTATTCGCATGTTAACAATACTATCAGAGGTGATGACATTCTGTGACCATCAGAAACGTCATTTCTATGATGTTTCTGGATGTAACAGCATAACTAGTGCTACGATGGGGCTGATTTGACGATGGGACTAGTGCTACAATGGGACTGGCGTGGAGATGAAAACATTCTTGAGTGGATGACCATCTCTGGGGTGCAAGAATTTCTCTTGATAGGTGTGCAGCCACCAGGATTACACTCTGTTCATAGCTGTATTGGACATTCCATATTTCTTAGACTCCTGGATCAATCTGTACTGCTATCATGCTATCTACCACACCCTGTTCTTTGTACCTCCCTGTGCAGGTGCAGTGGGTAACATGACACTTGTGAAGAGGCTACAGTTTCCTTTCCAAGAGAAAATTGGTCCTACACAGACCCATCCTCACTCCACCCATGAACAACAGTTCTCAAATTTTATATGGATATGAATCTGTATGTGCATCAAAGCCCTTCTTATGCAGCACAAGACATGGGTAGCCAACATACGTTTGCGGCACTGTGAACTGTAACTTGACAGCTTACCACTACCTTATCCAAGACTGCCTCTAAAGTAGTGGCAATAAAGGCTGTGCATATGTGGCATGTACTTCTTTTTGAGAACATCCATCAAGGGTTTCAGAGTATTTAATTCTACAGCATTGAATGTGTCACGAAGTGCTCTTTGACCCAGTTAAGTTATAACATTATATAAATAACACACAGCAGAGTGAACAGTATTAATGGCAATGATAACAATGTCGATGACATGAACAGCAATTATAATAGTCTATTCACTGGACAGTAAATTTGTAATTATTTATTTATTGTGTTAGATGAGTTGATTGTTAATCAGTGCAATGATGACTGCATTACCACCTGAAGCAAGACTGCTTAATACAAATTTCTGCTTTATTCAATCAATTTTTGGTGTGCACATATGTTGCTGCAACAATAAAGCAAAATTAAATGATATGATTGAATTGTTCATTTGATGGAATTCTGTATTAATTTCGATGTTAAGTACACCAGTGTATCATTTATTTAATGCCTCATCTGAATCCTTGTCACTATAGCCTTTTTTACCTCGAATTTATGTATAGCATTGCCTAACACTTGTTTGTAATTTAGTTTTCAAAGCTATAATTGTAAAAAAAAGTTGTTTGTGTTTAATATGTTATTTAAGTTTAGTATGATGTTTCACTGTTAGTATGTTCTGAACATTAAAGAATATTACTAACTATCCTGAAATACATTATTAAAGTTATCCCCTACTGTCACTCGCAGTGTTTTGTAAGTCATTGTAATAAGTTGATGCTGATTTACACTTTTATGGCCACTTACCATTATTTTGTTACTGATCTCTTATAAAAGCAAATTCTTGATTTATATACATCATCTATTTTTATATCTTTATTGCCTGCTGCGGAAAGTGGATGTTAACAATGTTGTTGAATTATAGTGTAAGCGGCTATGCCTTCATCCAGAAAGAAATAAAAATATGTTTGACATGTATAGGTATTTTAATTCATCTCCCTAAGGATATCTCACATATAACTTATTTCACCTCTGGCAGTGTTTATTAATTTGATGT
>NW_026061749.1:2500-7500 GCF_023897955.1 Schistocerca gregaria
GCACACTGCAGATGTCCACCGCGCTTCGCACCGGGCTCGGCTGAACCAACTTTGGCCGCCAGGCGCCGCGTGCAGGGTGCGCCGCAGCGTAGCTGCGCCGCCTGCCGGGCCCGTCGGCTGGCGCTCCTGCCACTCGGCGCCCCCCACCAGCCGCCTGTTGCGCGTGCGCCCACGCAGCGCGCGGCCAACACGCCGGGCGGCCCCCCTTCACCGGCCGGGAACAGTCCCACCAAGCCACCGCCGCGTATCGCTTCATACCCACATGGGCCTAGTCACGCGTGTGGATGTGGCGGGTACCGCTGAAACAACCGGTTAATAGCTGTACCGATCGTCGCCATCACAGATTCACCTCCAGCGTGAACAACCGCTCAACAACGGATTTCCAGTTCATTTGCGTATCTTGGGCAGTAAACGTAGATGTCCACCTACATTTGCGAATTCAACAATTCTTGCATGCCAGGATGTCATGTGTCACGACACGCTACATCAGACCACATACACACTGCGACATGTGCAGAAGAGAACACGTGGAAGGTGGCCCGCGCACGTATGCGATGTACCTTCCGCGATCCACTGTCAACCGGCATCTGCGGCATGTCCCAGATATGGAACGCGGTCCACCAGGGTAGCACTTTGTGTGAGGCAATACGACAAAGTCGGAATACACGCGTCACTACATCAGACGGCTCACGCTGACCTGACCTGACCTGACTCACCGCACCACCACCCCCAGCGACCCAGGGTGACATACAATGCGTTCGTACGTTCCTCCCACACGCCTCTACGGCGTACCACAGTGCAACCTAGCTGTTATTGGGAGACGAGACAAGTAGCATCAAGCACAACATATGGAAATTGAGATTCGACACCGTTGGGCACAGCCAGCGTACGGTCACACGTATCACACTACTTCACTCTGTACGTAACGACCGATGATCGGTACAGCGTGTGGGTTACGCGTACGACATCAGCGGACAATGGACACAGACCATACCACGACGTACACTGAGGGCGTCGACATCTGAATGCAACTGAACAGCTGCGAGGCTCATTTAACACTCAAACGCCAGACCGACCAGCTTGAGAGGACAGAGACACAAAGAGGGGGACAGAGGGGGACAGAGGGGGGGGAGGGGGGGGGTCGGCGATATAGTCCTATTGCAGTACAATTGACAGTGGATAGCAGGAATATGTGGAAAGTAAGCAACACTCGCAAGACATCTACATGAGGATAACAACGACACCAGAGATTCCGAGCAGTGAACTATGTTAGGCAAAGGGACAACGTGGGTTAGGTTAAGGGACAACGTGGGTTAGGTTAAGGGACAACGTGGGTTAGGTTAAGGGACAACGTGGGTTAGGTTAAGGGACAACGTGGGTTAGGTTAAGGGACAACGTGGGTTAGGTTAAGGGACAACGTGGGTTAGGTTAAGGGACAACGTGGGTTAGGTTAAGGGACAACGTGGGTTAGGTTAAGGGACAACGTGGGTTAGGTTAAGGGACAACGTGGGTTAGGTTAAGGGACAACGTGGGTTAGGTTAAGGGACAACGTGGGTTAGGTTAAGGGACAACGTGGGTTAGGTTAAGGGACAACGTGGGTTAGGTTAAGGGACAACGTGGGTTAGGTTAAGGGACAACGTGGGTTAGGTTAAGGGACAACGTGGGTTAGGTTAAGGGACAACGTGGGTTAGGTTAAGGGACAACGTGGGTTAGGTTAAGGGACAACGTGGGTTAGGTTAAGGGACAACGTGGGTTAGGTTAAGGGACAACGTGGGTTAGGTTAAGGGACAACGTGGGTTAGGTTAAGGGACAACGTGGGTTAGGTTAAGGGACAACGTCGGTTAGGTTAAGGGACAACGTCGGTTAGGTTAAGGGACAACTTGAGTTAGGTTAAGGGACAACTTGAGTTAGGTTAAGGGACAACTTGAGTTAGGTTAAGGGACAACTTGAGTTAGGTTAAGGGACAACGTGGGTTAGGTTAAGGGACAAATTGAGTTAGGTTAAGGGACAACTTGAGTTAGGTTAAGGGACAACTTGAGTTAGGTTAAGGGACAAATTGAGTTAGGTTAAGGGACAAATTGAGTTAGGTTAAGGGACAAATTGAGTTAGGTTAAGGGACAAATTGAGTTAGGTTAAGGGACAAATTGAGTTAGGTTAAGGGACAAATTGAGTTAGGTTAAGGGACAAATTGAGTTAGGTTAAGGGACAAATTGAGTTAGGTTAAGGGACAAATTGAGTTAGGTTAAGGGACAACTTGAGTTAGGTTAAGGGACAACTTGAGTTAGGTTAAGGGACAACTTGAGTTAGGTTAAGGGACAACTTGAGTTAGGTTAAGGGACAACTTGAGTTAGGTTAAGGGACAACTTGAGTTAGGTTAAGGGACAACTTGAGTTAGGTTAAGGGACAACTTGAGTTAGGTTAAGGGACAACTTGAGTTAGGTTAAGGGACAACTTGAGTTAGGTTAAGGGACAACTTGAGTTAGGTTAAGGGACAACTTGAGTTAGGTTAAGGGACAACTTGAGTTAGGTTAAGGGACAACTTGAGTTAGGTTAAGGGACAACTTGAGTTAGGTTAAGGGACAACTTGAGTTAGGTTAAGGGACAACGTGGGTTAGGTTAAGGGACAAATTGAGTTAGGTTAAGGGACAACTTGAGTTAGGTTAAGGGACAACTTGAGTTAGGTTAAGGGACAACTTGAGTTAGGTTAAGGGACAACTTGAGTTAGGTTAAGGGACAACTTGAGTTAGGTTAAGGGACAACTTGAGTTAGGTTAAGGGACAACTTGAGTTAGGTTAAGGGACAACTTGAGTTAGGTTAAGGGACAACTTGAGTTAGGTTAAGGGACAACTTGAGTTAGGTTAAGGGACAACTTGAGTTAGGTTAAGGGACAACTTGAGTTAGGTTAAGGGACAACTTGAGTTAGGTTAAGGGACAACTTGAGTTAGGTTAAGGGACAACTTGAGTTAGGTTAAGGGACAACTTGAGTTAGGTTAAGGGACAACTTGAGTTAGGTTAAGGGACAACTTGAGTTAGGTTAAGGGACAACTTGAGTTAGGTTAAGGGACAACTTGAGTTAGGTTAAGGGACAACTTGAGTTAGGTTAAGGGACAACTTGAGTTAGGTTAAGGGACAACTTGAGTTAGGTTAAGGGACAACTTGAGTTAGGTTAAGGGACAACTTGAGTTAGGTTAAGGGACAACTTGAGTTAGGTTAAGGGACAACTTGAGTTAGGTTAAGGGACAACTTGAGTTAGGTTAAGGGACAAATTGAGTTAGGTTAAGGGACAAATTGAGTTAGGTTAAGGGACAAATTGAGTTAGGTTAAGGGACAAATTGAGTTAGGTTAAGGGACAAATTGAGTTAGGTTAAGGGACAAATTGAGTTAGGTTAAGGGACAAATTGAGTTAGGTTAAGGGACAAATTGAGTTAGGTTAAGGGACAAATTGAGTTAGGTTAAGGGACAAATTGAGTTAGGTTAAGGGACAAATTGAGTTAGGTTAAGGGACAAATTGAGTTAGGTTAAGGGACAAATTGAGTTAGGTTAAGGGACAAATTGAGTTAGGTTAAGGGACAAATTGAGTTAGGTTAAGGGACAAATTGAGTTAGGTTAAGCTATAATCTGGTACAGCCACAGTTAGGTTAAGCGATAATCTGGTACAGCCACAGTTAGGTTAAGCGATAATCTGGTACAGCCACAGTTAGGTTAAGCGATAAACTGGTACAGCCACAGTTAGGTTAAGCGATAAACTGGTACAGCCACAGTTAGGTTAAGCGATAAACTGGTACAGCCACAGTTAGGTTAAGCGATAAACTGGTACAGCCACAGTTAGGTTAAGCGATAAACTGGTACAGCCACAGTTAGGTTAAGCGATAAACTGGTACAGCCACAGTTAGGTTAAGCGATAAACTGGTACAGCCACAGTTAGGTTAAGCGATAAACTGGTACAGCCACAGTTAGGTTAAGCGATAAAGTTGGTTAAATTTGGTATTGTGTGGGAAGGGGGCAGAGAGAGAGGGGGGGGGGGTGGATAGTGGTGGCAGTACACGGATGCCTGAGTCACCGTCAGATACGTCACGTCGGTTCGATGCTTGTAGCAAGAGGCTGGCGGATGTGTGTCTCTCACTTCTGCAATTTTTCATGTGGTATAACACGAGGGCGGGGGATGATATTTGGTGCCCCTCTGTGTAGGATGTGTGTTGGTGGTGTTGATTTATCTGAGCAATGGTAGTTGTCGGAGGAGTGGGGTATTGTGCTTTTATAGGTGGACCTACTGCTCTGGTTATCATAGTGTCGACGGTGCAATGTGGCAGAGAGGATGCACTCGACATTGTCGCATTCCAGATGTTTACGTATTGTGTGTCTCCGTTGCAGGCCGAGAGTGGTGCATGTTCGAGTGTCTGGCTGACGTGCGATTCACGTTGTGTGCCCAGTCTTACAGCACGTATAGGGACATTCGCATAAATCATCTATATTTGGCCTTGCATCATTTACTAAGCAGTGCCGTGAGACGACCGAACTATTAGGAAAGTACTGATGTACCGCATAATGTTTACCTTCCACCACACGGCGAGTATCGACTGTGCCCAGCGTTGCCACCGCAGGCAGCGGTCACCGTCACCATTGTGCGGCGGAACGGAACATCTATATCCTCAGAGGAGCACTCTTTGCCGCCGGGCGTCACGTCTCGCGGCCTGCCGGCCAGCGCCCACGACGAACTTACTGCATGTATAGGGACAGCGGGAATTTGGCATACTTGATATAACTCTTCATGAGGCGCAAGATATAGGGGTGGATTGCAACTTACGACTGCGAGAAAAGTCCGCCGTTCATCCGCCGGAGTTGCGATTTCGGCGGGGCACGTACGGTCGCGGGTGGAGCACTTGGTGCGGCGTACGCACCCGGGTTGCGGCTCCTGCGCTGGAGGGGGGTGCAGGTTTTGTGTGGGTGGGCTCGGCAAATGAGCACTGTGGGCCCCATACATGGCTTAGTCCGCGTGGCCT
>NW_026061749.1:15000-20000 GCF_023897955.1 Schistocerca gregaria
AGCTGAGCAGCCGGCCGCCCGGGAGTGTGTCCCGGGGGCCCGCGCGAACACGCAAGCGTCCGCTCAATTATTCTGCAAACAGGAGGAGGCCGAGCTCCCCTGCACGATACACCTCGAAACCCTCTCAGGTCCCGGCGGCGCGCAGCGCCGTCCTAGGTACTTGGTCGGTTTCGAGAGAGGCGCAATCGCCCGGAGTTAGGCGAGTAGACGGTTTTAGTGCGAACACCCTTGCTCCCAACTGAGCTTGCCGCTGCCGACAGAGGCCCGGGAGCGTGCTGTCGTGGCATTGCCGGCGGGAGACAACACGCGCCACCTATGGTGACCGGCAGCTCCAACGCCAGCGCCACACAAGGGCAAAGCCCCACTTGGGTGCAGAAGCGAACTCTCCCAGCACAGCGCACGCGCCAACACGTCCGCACAACTGCGATACAAACCACCTGCGAGAACCGCTGGGGCGACCGAGCAGCAGACGGCGTCGCGGCGCCGAGTGCCAGGCGGCGGCGCATCCTCAACGCACACAGTCCTCAATCAGACCAGCACACTGCAGATGTCCACCGCGCTTCGCACCGGGCTCGGCTGAACCAACTTTGGCCGCCAGGCGCCGCGTGCAGGGTGCGCCGCAGCGTAGCTGCGCCGCCTGCCGGGCCCGTCGGCTGGCGCTCCTGCCACTCGGCGCCCCCCACCAGCCGCCTGTTGCGCGTGCGCCCACGCAGCGCGCGGCCAACACGCCGGGCGGCCCCCCTTCACCGGCCGGGAACAGTCCCACCAAGCCACCGCCGCGTATCGCTTCATACCCACATGGGCCTAGTCACGCGTGTGGATGTGGCGGGTACCGCTGAAACAACCGGTTAATAGCTGTACCGATCGTCGCCATCACAGATTCACCTCCAGCGTGAACAACCGCTCAACAACGGATTTCCAGTTCATTTGCGTATCTTGGGCAGTAAACGTAGATGTCCACCTACATTTGCGAATTCAACAATTCTTGCATGCCAGGATGTCATGTGTCACGACACGCTACATCAGACCACATACACACTGCGACATGTGCAGAAGAGAACACGTGGAAGGTGGCCCGCGCACGTATGCGATGTACCTTCCGCGATCCACTGTCAACCGGCATCTGCGGCATGTCCCAGATATGGAACGCGGTCCACCAGGGTAGCACTTTGTGTGAGGCAATACGACAAAGTCGGAATACACGCGTCACTACATCAGACGGCTCACGCTGACCTGACCTGACCTGACTCACCGCACCACCACCCCCAGCGACCCAGGGTGACATACAATGCGTTCGTACGTTCCTCCCACACGCCTCTACGGCGTACCACAGTGCAACCTAGCTGTTATTGGGAGACGAGACAAGTAGCATCAAGCACAACATATGGAAATTGAGATTCGACACCGTTGGGCACAGCCAGCGTACGGTCACACGTATCACACTACTTCACTCTGTACGTAACGACCGATGATCGGTACAGCGTGTGGGTTACGCGTACGACATCAGCGGACAATGGACACAGACCATACCACGACGTACACTGAGGGCGTCGACATCTGAATGCAACTGAACAGCTGCGAGGCTCATTTAACACTCAAACGCCAGACCGACCAGCTTGAGAGGACAGAGACACAAAGAGGGGGACAGAGGGGGACAGAGGGGGGGGGAGGGGGGGGGGTCGGCGATATAGTCCTATTGCAGTACAATTGACAGTGGATAGCAGGAATATGTGGAAAGTAAGCAACACTCGCAAGACATCTACATGAGGATAACAACGACACCAGAGATTCCGAGCAGTGAACTATGTTAGGCAAAGGGACAACGTGGGTTAGGTTAAGGGACAACGTGGGTTAGGTTAAGGGACAACGTGGGTTAGGTTAAGGGACAACGTGGGTTAGGTTAAGGGACAACGTGGGTTAGGTTAAGGGACAACGTGGGTTAGGTTAAGGGACAACGTGGGTTAGGTTAAGGGACAACGTGGGTTAGGTTAAGGGACAACGTGGGTTAGGTTAAGGGACAACGTGGGTTAGGTTAAGGGACAACGTGGGTTAGGTTAAGGGACAACGTGGGTTAGGTTAAGGGACAACGTGGGTTAGGTTAAGGGACAACGTGGGTTAGGTTAAGGGACAACGTGGGTTAGGTTAAGGGACAACGTGGGTTAGGTTAAGGGACAACGTGGGTTAGGTTAAGGGACAACGTGGGTTAGGTTAAGGGACAACGTGGGTTAGGTTAAGGGACAACGTGGGTTAGGTTAAGGGACAACGTGGGTTAGGTTAAGGGACAACGTGGGTTAGGTTAAGGGACAACGTGGGTTAGGTTAAGGGACAACGTGGGTTAGGTTAAGGGACAACGTGGGTTAGGTTAAGGGACAACGTCGGTTAGGTTAAGGGACAACGTCGGTTAGGTTAAGGGACAACTTGAGTTAGGTTAAGGGACAACTTGAGTTAGGTTAAGGGACAACTTGAGTTAGGTTAAGGGACAACTTGAGTTAGGTTAAGGGACAACGTGGGTTAGGTTAAGGGACAAATTGAGTTAGGTTAAGGGACAACTTGAGTTAGGTTAAGGGACAACTTGAGTTAGGTTAAGGGACAAATTGAGTTAGGTTAAGGGACAAATTGAGTTAGGTTAAGGGACAAATTGAGTTAGGTTAAGGGACAAATTGAGTTAGGTTAAGGGACAAATTGAGTTAGGTTAAGGGACAAATTGAGTTAGGTTAAGGGACAAATTGAGTTAGGTTAAGGGACAAATTGAGTTAGGTTAAGGGACAAATTGAGTTAGGTTAAGGGACAACTTGAGTTAGGTTAAGGGACAACTTGAGTTAGGTTAAGGGACAACTTGAGTTAGGTTAAGGGACAACTTGAGTTAGGTTAAGGGACAACTTGAGTTAGGTTAAGGGACAACTTGAGTTAGGTTAAGGGACAACTTGAGTTAGGTTAAGGGACAACTTGAGTTAGGTTAAGGGACAACTTGAGTTAGGTTAAGGGACAACTTGAGTTAGGTTAAGGGACAACTTGAGTTAGGTTAAGGGACAACTTGAGTTAGGTTAAGGGACAACTTGAGTTAGGTTAAGGGACAACTTGAGTTAGGTTAAGGGACAACTTGAGTTAGGTTAAGGGACAACGTGGGTTAGGTTAAGGGACAAATTGAGTTAGGTTAAGGGACAACTTGAGTTAGGTTAAGGGACAACTTGAGTTAGGTTAAGGGACAACTTGAGTTAGGTTAAGGGACAACTTGAGTTAGGTTAAGGGACAACTTGAGTTAGGTTAAGGGACAACTTGAGTTAGGTTAAGGGACAACTTGAGTTAGGTTAAGGGACAACTTGAGTTAGGTTAAGGGACAACTTGAGTTAGGTTAAGGGACAACTTGAGTTAGGTTAAGGGACAACTTGAGTTAGGTTAAGGGACAACTTGAGTTAGGTTAAGGGACAACTTGAGTTAGGTTAAGGGACAACTTGAGTTAGGTTAAGGGACAACTTGAGTTAGGTTAAGGGACAACTTGAGTTAGGTTAAGGGACAACTTGAGTTAGGTTAAGGGACAACTTGAGTTAGGTTAAGGGACAACTTGAGTTAGGTTAAGGGACAACTTGAGTTAGGTTAAGGGACAACTTGAGTTAGGTTAAGGGACAACTTGAGTTAGGTTAAGGGACAACTTGAGTTAGGTTAAGGGACAACTTGAGTTAGGTTAAGGGACAACTTGAGTTAGGTTAAGGGACAACTTGAGTTAGGTTAAGGGACAACTTGAGTTAGGTTAAGGGACAACTTGAGTTAGGTTAAGGGACAACTTGAGTTAGGTTAAGGGACAAATTGAGTTAGGTTAAGGGACAAATTGAGTTAGGTTAAGGGACAAATTGAGTTAGGTTAAGGGACAAATTGAGTTAGGTTAAGGGACAAATTGAGTTAGGTTAAGGGACAAATTGAGTTAGGTTAAGGGACAAATTGAGTTAGGTTAAGGGACAAATTGAGTTAGGTTAAGGGACAAATTGAGTTAGGTTAAGGGACAAATTGAGTTAGGTTAAGGGACAAATTGAGTTAGGTTAAGGGACAAATTGAGTTAGGTTAAGGGACAAATTGAGTTAGGTTAAGGGACAAATTGAGTTAGGTTAAGGGACAAATTGAGTTAGGTTAAGGGACAAATTGAGTTAGGTTAAGCTATAATCTGGTACAGCCACAGTTAGGTTAAGCGATAATCTGGTACAGCCACAGTTAGGTTAAGCGATAATCTGGTACAGCCACAGTTAGGTTAAGCGATAAACTGGTACAGCCACAGTTAGGTTAAGCGATAAACTGGTACAGCCACAGTTAGGTTAAGCGATAAACTGGTACAGCCACAGTTAGGTTAAGCGATAAACTGGTACAGCCACAGTTAGGTTAAGCGATAAACTGGTACAGCCACAGTTAGGTTAAGCGATAAACTGGTACAGCCACAGTTAGGTTAAGCGATAAACTGGTACAGCCACAGTTAGGTTAAGCGATAAACTGGTACAGCCACAGTTAGGTTAAGCGATAAAGTTGGTTAAATTTGGTATTGTGTGGGAAGGGGGCAGAGAGAGAGGGGGGGGGGGGTGGATAGTGGTGGCAGTACACGGATGCCTGAGTCACCGTCAGATACGTCACGTCGGTTCGATGCTTGTAGCAAGAGGCTGGCGGATGTGTGTCTCTCACTTCTGCAATTTTTCATGTGGTATAACACGAGGGCGGGGGATGATATTTGGTGCCCCTCTGTGTAGGATGTGTGTTGGTGGTGTTGATTTATCTGAGCAATGGTAGTTGTCGGAGGAGTGGGGTATTGTGCTTTTATAGGTGGACCTACTGCTCTGGTTATCATAGTGTCGACGGTGCAATGTGGCAGAGAGGATGCACTCGACATTGTCGCATTCCAGATGTTTACGTATTGTGTGTCTCCGTTGCAGGCCGAGAGTGGTGCATGTTCGAGTGTCTGGCTGACGTGCGATTCACGTTGTGTGCCCAGTCTTACAGCACGTATAGGGACATTCGCATAA